>NC_084622.1:46580103-46605103 GCF_033978795.1 Nerophis ophidion
CTAATACACCCCCATACCATCACACATGCTGACTACAACACACTAATACACCCCCATACCATCACGCATGCTGACTACAACACACTAATACACCCCCATACCATCACACATGCTGACTACAACACACTAATACACCCCCATACCATCACACATGCTGACTACAACACACTAATACACCCCCATACCATCACACATGCTGACTACAACACACTAATACACCCCCATACCATCACACATGCTGACTACAACACACTAATACACCCCCATACCATCACACATGCTGACTACAACACACTAATACACCCCCATACCATCACACATGCTGACTACAACACACTAATACACCCCCATACCATCACACATGCTGACTACAACACACTAATACACCCCCATACTATCACACATGCTGACTACAACACACTAATACACCCCCATACCATCACACATGCTGACTACAACACACTAATACACCCCCATACCATCACACATGCTGACTACAACACACTAATACACCCCCATACCATCACACATGCTGACTACAACACACTAATACACCCCCATACTATCACACATGCTGACTACAACACACTAATACACCCCCATACCATCACACATGCTGACTACAACACACTAATACACCCCCATACCATCACACATGCTGACTACAACACACTAATACACCCCCATACCATCACACATGCTGACTACAACACACTAATACACCCCCATACCATCACACATGCTGACTACAACACACTAATACACCCCCATACCATCACACATGCTGACTACAACACACTAATACACCCCCATACCATCACACATGCTGACTACAACACACTAATACACCCCCATACCATCACACATGCTGACTACAACACACTAATACACCCCCATACCATCACACATACTGACTACAACACACTAATACACCCCCATACCATCACACATGCTGACTACAACACACTAATACACCCCCATACCATCACACATGCTGACTACAACACACTAATACACCCCCATACCATCACACATGCTGACTACAACACACTAATACACCCCCATACTATCACACATGCTGACTACAACACACTAATACACCCCCATACCATCACACATGCTGACTACAACACACTAATACACCCCCATACCATCACACATGCTGACTACAACACACTAATACACCCCCATACCATCACACATGCTGACTACAACACACTAATACACCCCCATACCATCACACATGCTGACTACAACACACTAATACACCCCCATACCATCACACATGCTGACTACAACACACTAATACACCCCCATACCATCACACATGCTGACTACAACACTTTGTGCCTAGAACAATATGAATGGTTCTTTTCCTCTTTGTTCTGGAGGACACCACATCCTCTGTTTCCAAGTATAATGTGAAATGTGGACTCGTCAGACCACAGAACACTTTTCCACTTTGCATCAGTCCATCTTAGATGAGCTCGGGCCCAGCCAAGCCGGCGGTGTTTCAGGATGTTGTTGATAACTGGGTTTGGCTTTGCATCATCATCATCATCATCATCATCATCATCATCATCAGCCGTCGTCAGTCCACTGCTGGACAAAAGCCTCAACATGTTTCTGCCAGAGTGGAGGATCTCTAGCTGCTCCCGGCCACTGCACTCTTCCCCAATATTTGTCTACTTCATCTCACTCTCTGTCTTCCTCAAGTTCTGCTGCCATCCATGGTCTCCATGATGTCATGAGGGAAGTCCATCTAGTATCTGCTCTCCTACTCATATGTCCAGCCCACTTCCACCTACTTCACCTGATAGTTCTCACAATGTCTTGGACTTGCGTTTGTTTTCTCACACATTCATTTCCTTTTCTGTCTTTATATGTGATTCTGAGCATATTTCTTTCCATGTTGTGTTGTGCTGCTGCTACTTTTTTTTCCATTTTATTTGACAATGCCCAGGTTTCAGCTGCACATGTCATGGTTGGTAACACACATTGATTACACACCTTTCTTTTTACACTTAACGGTATTTCTCCTGGGCTTCACGGTGGCAGAGGGGTTAGTGCGTCTGCCTCACAATACGAAGTTCCTGCAGTCCTGGGTTCAAATCCAGGCTCGGGATCTTCCTGTGTGGCGTTTGCATGTTCTCCCCGTGAATGCGTGGGTTCCCTCCGGGTACTCCGGCTTCCTCCCACCTCCAAAGACATGCACCTGGGGATAGGCCCCTCCCACCTCCAAAGACATGCACCTGGGGATAGGCCCCTCCCACCTCCAAAGACATGCACCTGGGGATAGGCCCCTCCCACCTCCAAAGACATGCACCTGGGGATAGGCCCCTCCCACCTCCAAAGACATGCACCTGGGGATAGGCCCCTCCCACCTCCAAAGACATGCACCTGGGGATGGGCCCCTCCCACCTCCAAAGACATGCACCTGGGGATAGGCCCCTCCCACCTCCAAAGACATGCACCTGGGGATAGGCCCCTCCCACCTCCAAAGACATGCACCTGGGGATAGGCCCCTCCCACCTCCAAAGACATGCACCTGGGGATAGGCCCCTCCCACCTCCAAAGACATGCACCTGGGGATAGGCCCCTCCCACCTCCAAAGACATGCACCTGGGGATGGGCCCCTCCCACCTCCAAAGACATGCACCTGGGGATAGGCCCCTCCCACCTCCAAAGACATGCACCTGGGGATAGGCCCCTCCCACCTCCAAAGACATGCACCTGGGGATAGGCCCCTCCCACCTCCCAAGACATGCACCTGGGGATGGGCCCCTCCCACCTCCAAAGACATGCACCTGGGGATAGGCCCCTCCCACCTCCAAAGACATGCACCTGGGGATAGGCCCCTCCCACCTCCAAAGACATGCACCTGGGGATAGGCCCCTCCCACCTCCAAAGACATGCACCTGGGGATAGGCCCCTCCCACCTCCAAAGACATGCACCTGGGGATAGGCCCCTCCCACCTCCAAAGACATGCACCTGGGGATAGGTTGATTGGCAACACTAAATGGTCCCTAGTGTGTGAATGTTGTCTATCTGTGTTGGCCCTGTGATGAGGTGGCGACTTGTCCAGGGTGTACCCCGCCTTTCGCCCGATTGTAGCTGAGATAGGCGCCAGCGCCCCCCGCGACCCCAAAAGGGAATAAGCGGTAGAAAATGGATGGATGGATGGATAGTATTTCTCCTCTCATGATGTTGCTGTTTTCCATATTGGCAGCAGCCCAATCTGATTCTCCTCCTTATCTCCTGTTCTTGACTCTTTTCTTTCAGGCTAAATGTCTGCCCCAAATAGATATATTCATTAACTTCATCAATTTCATTTCCATTAACAGTCACAGGTCATTGAGGTACCATGGAATTTGCCATAACTTTTGTTTTCTTCATATTCATTTTCAATCCACAACATTTGCAAGGTCTTTAAGCATATCTTCCACTTCCCTGAGTTGCTGTCCCAAGACAACAATGTCATCTGCAAACCTCACATGATTACATTTGTCTCCGTTGATATCAACTCCTTTATCCTCCCACTCCAGGGAGCGAAATATGCCTTCCAAACAAGCTGTAAACAGTTTAGGCGAAATTGTATCGCCTTTATGTGTATTTTCTCGCTTGGTTTCTTGGTTTGTGCATGGTAACTGTGGTAGTGCAGTTTGTGTAGATGTCCTTACAGATGTAGCGACCAACTGTAGTTACTGACAGTGGTTTTATGAGGTGTTGCTGAGCCCATGTGGTGATATCCTTTACACACTGATGTCGGTTTTTGATACAATACCGCCTGAGGGATAAAAAGTCTGTAATATCATTGCTTACGTGCAGGGATTTCTCCAGATTCTCTGAACTTTTTGATAATCTTACGGACCGTAGATGGTAAAATCCCTAAATTCCTTGCAATAGCTCGTTGAGAAATGTTGTTGTAAAACTGTTTGACAATTTGCTTACAAAGTGGTGACCCTCACCTCATCCTTGTTTGTGAAGTACTTAGCATTTCATGGAAGCTGCTTTTATAGCCAATCATGGCACCCACCTGTTCCCAATTAGCCTGCACACCTGTGGGATGTTCCAAATAAGTGTTTGATGAGCATTCCTCAACTTTATCAGTATCTATTGCCACCTTTCCCAACTTCTTTGTCACGTGTTGCTGGCATCAAATTCTAAAGTTAATGATTATTTGCACAAAAAAAATGTTTATGAGTTTGAACATGAAATATGTTGTCTTTGTAGCATATTCAACTGAATATGGCTTGAAAAGGATTTGCAAATCATTGTATTCTGTTTATATTTACATCTAACACAATTTCCCAACTCATATGGAAATGGGGTTTGTACATTGAAAATACACGCAACCCTGATTGAAAACGCCGGACATTTGAGAAACCCCGCCCGGACAGCCCCACAAAAGAGGCCAAGAGGACGTATGGTGAGTCTAACCAAAGTTGAAGCACAGTAGTCACATTCGGTCTATTGTCACTCTTTGGGCCTGACGTCAGGTTAAAGAGGTTTTAAATGTTATTCTTCATATATTTCTTTGTACATGTTGAACTTTATAAATAAAGGTGTTGAAAAAAAAGACGGGAGCACGTGACACAAGCAGGAAGTATGTTAGTCTGTCGCAGTTCTGACTTCTGATTGGTCCACAGCATGAGTGGGCGTGGCCAATGGGGCTCCTGTCTGTTGCAGGAAGTTCAAGTTGGTCTCCGGTGACGTCATCCGCTTGTGTCACCAGCACTCCATAAAGTCACTTTCTTCCTCTAACCCCGAACTACCTGCTTTTCCCGCAAAGGTAAGAGTAGCTAACATTATTTCATGTCACCTTGTTTAAAATAAAACCTCCATGTAAAGTTCACGCACGGTTATCTTAGCTAGCGATCGACGCCAAACTGTCATTTAGCCAGTATTAAAGAATACATGTAGACTGTTCTACTTTTGCTTGATTTATTAGTTTGACCTCAAATGACCAAAAAACACGAATAAACTCGCACGTAGTCAACATACAAAAACATTGCGTGGAAGACCAAAACGCAGCACGGTGGTACAGAGGTTAGTGCGTCTGAGTAGTCCTGGGTTCAATCCCGGGCTCGGGGTCTTTCTGTGTGGAGTTTGCATGTTCTCCCCGTGACTGCGTGGGTTCTTTCCCACCTCCAAAGACATGCACCTGGGGATAGGCTGATTGGCAACACTAATAGTAGTGAGAGTCCAGTCCATAGTGGATCTAACATAATAGTGTGAGAGTCCAGTCCATAGTGGATCTAACATAATAGTGTGAGAGTCCAGTCCATAGTGGATCTAACATAATAGTGTGAGAGTCCAGTCCATAGTGGATCTAACATAATAGTGTGAGAGTCCAGTCCATAGTGGATCTAACATAATAGTGTGAGAGTCCAGTCCATAGTGGATCTAACATAATAGTGAGAGTCCAGTCCATAGTGGATCTAACATAATAGTGTGAGAGTCCAGTCCATAGTGGATCTAACATAATAGTGTGAGAGTCCAGTCCATAGTGGATCTAACATAATAGTGTGAGAGTCCAGTCCATAGTGGATCTAACATAATAGTAAGAGTCCAGTCCATAGTGGAGCTAACATAATAGTGTGAGAGTCCAGTCCATAGTGGATCTAACATAATAGTGTGAGAGTCCAGTCCATAGTGGATCTAACATAATAGTGTGAGAGTCCAGTCCATAGTGGATCTAACATAATAGTAAGAGTCCAGTCCATAGTGGAGCTAACATAATAGTGTGGGAGTCCAGTCCATAGTGGATCTAACATAATAGTGTGAGAGTCCAGTCCATAGTGGATCTAACATAATAGTGAGAGTCTAGTCCATTGTGGATCTAACATAATAGTGAGAGTCCAGTCCATAGTGGATCTAACATAATAGTGTGAGAGTCCAGTCCATAGTGGATCTAACATAATAGTGTGAGAGTCCAGTCCATAGTGGATCTAACATAATAGTGAGAGTCCAGTCCATAGTGGATCTAACATAATAGTGTGAGAGTCCAGTCCATAGTGGATCTAACATAATAGTGAGAGTCCAGTCCATAGTGGATCTAACATAATAGTATGAGAGTCCAGTCCATAGTGGATCTAACATAATAGTGTGAGTCCAGTCCATAGTGGATCTAACATAATAGTGTGAGAGTCCAGTCCATAGTGGATCTAACATAATAGTGTGAGAGTCCAGTCCATAGTGGATCTAACATAATAGTGTGAGAGTCCAGTCCATAGTGGATCTAACATAATAGTGAGAGTCCAGTCCATAGTGGATCTAACATAATAGTGAGAGTCCAGTCCATAGTGGATCTAACATAATAGTGTGAGAGTCCAGTCCATAGTGGATCTAACATAATAGTGTGAGAGTCCAGTCCATAGTGGATCTAACATAATAGTATGAGAGTCCAGTCCATAGTGGATCTAACATAATAGTGTGAGAGTCCAGTCCATAGTGGATCTAACATAATAGTGTGAGTCCAGTCCATAGTGGATCTAACATAATAGTGTGAGAGTCCAGTCCATAGTGGATCTAACATAATAGTGTAAGAGTCCAGTCCATAGTGGATCTAACATAATAGTGTGAGAGTCCAGTCCATAGTGGATCTAACATAATAGTGAGAGTCCAGTCCATAGTGGATCTAACATAATAGTGTGAGAGTCCAGTCCATAGTGGATCTAACATAATAGTGAGAGTCCAGTCCATAGTGGATCTAACATAATAGTATGAGAGTCCAGTCCATAGTGGATCTAACATAATAGTGTGAGAGTCCAGTCCATAGTGGATCTAACATAATAGTGTGAGTCCAGTCCATAGTGGATCTAACATAATAGTGTGAGAGTCCAGTCCATAGTGGATCTAACATAATAGTGTGAGAGTCCAGTCCATAGTGGATCTAACATAATAGTGTGAGAGTCCAGTCCATAGTGGATCTAACATAATAGTGAGAGTCCAGTCCATAGTGGATCTAACATAATAGTGAGAGTCCAGTCCATAGTGGATCTAACATAATAGTGTGAGAGTCCAGTCCATAGTGGATCTAACATAATAGTGTGAGAGTCCAGTCCATAGTGGATCTAACATAATAGTGTGAGAGTCCAGTCCATAGTGGATCTAACATAATAGTATGAGAGTCCAGTCCATAGTGGATCTAACATAATAGTGTGAGAGTCCAGTCCATAGTGGATCTAACATAATAGTGTGAGTCCAGTCCATAGTGGATCTAACATAATAGTGTGAGAGTCCAGTCCATAGTGGATCTAACATAATAGTGTAAGAGTCCAGTCCATAGTGGATCTAACATAATAGTGTGAGAGTCCAGTCCATAGTGGATCTAACATAATAGTGAGAGTCCAGTCCATAGTGGATCTAACATAATAGTGTGAGAGTCCAGTCCATAGTGGATCTAACATAATAGTGTGAGAGTCCAGTCCATAGTGGATCTAACATAATAGTGTGAGAGTCCAGTCAATAGTGAATCTAACATAATAGTGAGAGTCCAGTCCATAGTGGATCTAACATAATAGTGTGAGAGTCCAGTCCATAGTGGATCTAACATAATAGTGAGAGTCCAGTCCATAGTGGATCTAACATAATAGTGTGAGAGTCCAGTCCATAGTGGATCTAACATAATAGTGTGAGAGTCCAGTCCATAGTGGATCTAACATAATAGTGTGAGAGTCCAGTCCATAGTGGATCTAACATAATAGTGTGAGAGTCCAGTCCATAGTGGATCTAACATAATAGTGAGAGTCCAGTCCATAGTGGATCTAACATAATAGTGAGAGTCCAGTCCATAGTGGATCTAACATAATAGTGTGAGTCCAGTCCATAGTGGATCTAACATAATAGTGTGAGAGTCCAGTCCATAGTGGATCTAACATAATAGTGAGAGTCCAGTCCATAGTGGATCTAACATAATAGTATGAGAGTCCAGTCCATAGTGGATCTAACATAATAGTGTGAGAGTCCAGTCCATAGTGGATCTAACATAATAGTGTGAGTCCAGTCCATAGTGGATCTAACATAATAGTGTGAGAGTTCAGTCCATAGTGGATCTAACATAATAGTGTGAGAGTCCAGTCCATAGTGGATCTAACATAATAGTGAGAGTCCAGTCCATAGTGGATCTAACATAATAGTGAGAGTCCAGTCCATAGTGGATCTAACATAATAGTGAGAGTCCAGTCCATAGTGGGGCCAGCAGGAGACCATCCCAAGTGGAGACAACCATTGCACAGGCGAGCGGTCCAACGCTGGTCCTGACTCTGGACAGCCAGCACTTCATCCTTGGTCACCGGACCCGAATTGATGAAGGTGGACCCCGACTTAAACAATTTGAAAAACTTATTGGGGTGTTAGCATTTAGTGGTCAATTGTAGGGAATATGTACTGTGCAATCTACTAATAATATGTACTGTACTGTGCAATCTACTAATAATATGTACTGTACTGTGCAGTCTACTAATAATATGTACTGTACTGTGCAATCTACTAATAATATGTACTGTACTGTGCTGTCTACTAATAATATGTACTGTACTGTGCAATCTACTAATAATATGTACTGTACTGTGCAATCTACTAATAATATGTACTGTACTGTGCTATCTACTAATAATATGTACTGTACTGTGCAGTCTACTAATAATATGTACTGTACTGTGCAATCTACTAATAATATGTACTGTACTGTGCAATCTACTAATAATATGTACTGTACTGTGCAGTCTACTAATAATATGTACTGTACTGTGCAATCTACTAATAATATGTACTGTACTGTGCAGTCTACTAATAATATGTACTGTACTGTGCAATCTACTAATAATATGTACTGTACTGTGCAATCTACTAATAATATGTACTGTACTGTGCAATCTACTAATAATATGTACTGTACTGTGCAATCTACTAATAATATGTACTGTACTGTGCAGTCTACTAATAATATGTACTGTACTGTGCAGTCTACTAATAATATGTACTGTACTGTGCAATCTACTAATAATATGTACTGTACTGTACAATCTACTAATAATATGTACTGTACTGTGCAATCTACTAATAATATGTACTGTACTGTACAATCTACTAATAATATGTACTGTACTGTGCAATCTACTAATAATATGTACTGTACTGTGCAATCTACTAATAATATGTACTGTACTGTGCAATCTACTAATAAAAGTTTCAATCAAAAACCAGTTAAACATATCAAATGAAGCTTTGGTGTGTTTGTAGAAAGTAGTCGAATAGATCTTGCTTGGGTTGTGGCTGCTTGCTGGTCTTCCTTGCATGCAGCTTGTTTGCTGAATGAGTCTGACTGACCGCCTTCCTTTTCAGGGGCTTCCTATCAGTAATTTGGCGGCCATTTTACCTTGGCATTCTGGGAATTGTAGTTTTCAATGATTTTGACCATGTAGGGCAGGGGTCGAGAAGCTTTTTGGCTGAGAGAGCCATTTAAGTCAAATATTTGAAAATGCATTTCCGTGACAGCCATATAATATTTTTTAACACTGAATACAACTAAATGTCTGCATTCTCAAGTCAGACCAACATTTATAGAGTACAATATGTCACAAACTCGCATGGCAGCAGTAGTAACGAGCCCAAGGTGCAGGAACCAGGACAGTGAAGCGCAGGTAAGATGATTTTAATATCACCAATGGAGGAGAATGCAAGTACACTTGGAGCCCTGAGGAAGGTGCAAGACCAGCATAAGTACATAAATAAGACCAGCATAAGTACATAAATAAGACCAGCATAAGTACATAAATAAGACCAGCATAAGTACATAAATAAGACCAGCATAAGTACATAAATAAGACCAGCATAAGTACATAAATAAGACCAGCATAAGTACATAAATAAGACCAGCATAAGTACATAAATAAGACCAGCATAAGTATATAAATAAGACCAGCATAAGTACATAAATAAGACCAGCATAAGTACATAAATAAGACCAGCATAAGTACATAAATAAGACCAGCTTAAATACATAAATAAGACCAGCATAAGTACATAAATAAGACCAGCATAAGTACATAAATAAGACCAGCATAAGTACATAAATAAGACCAGCATAAGTACATAAATAACACCAGCATAAGTACATAAATAAGACCAGCATAAGTACATAAATAAGACCAGCATAAGTACATAAATAACACCAGCATAAGTACATAAATAAGACCAGCATAAGTACATAAATAAGACCAGCATAAGTACATAAATAACACCAGCATACGTACATAAATAAGACCAGCATAAGTACATAAATAAGACCAGCATCCATCCATCCATCCATTTTCTACCGCTTATTCCCATTCGGGGTCGCGGGGGGCGCTGGCGCCTATCTCAGCTACAATCGGGCGGAAAGCGGGGTACACCCTGGACAAGTCGCCACCTCATCACAGGGCCAACACAGATAGACAGACAACATTCACACTCACATTCACACATTAGGGCCAATTTAATGTTGCCAATCAACCTAAGACCAGCATAAGTACATAAATAAAACCAGCATAAGTACATAAATAAGACCAGCATAAATACATAAATAAGACCAGCATAAGTACATAAATAAGACCAGCATAAGTACATAAATAAGACCAGCATAAGTACATAAATAAGACCAGCATAAGTACATAAATAAGACCAGCATAAGTACATAAATAAGACCAGCATAAGTACATAAATAAGACCAGCATAAGTACATAAATAAGACCAGCATAAGTACATGAATAAGACCAGCATAAGTACATAAATAAGACCAGCATAAATACATAAATAAGACCAGCATAAGTACATAAATAAGACCAGCATAAGTACATAAATAAAACCAGCATAAGTACATAAATAAGACCAGCATAAGTACATAAATAAGACCAGCATAAGTACATAAATAAGACCAGCATAAGTACATAAATAAGACCAGCATAAGTACATAAATAAGACCAGCATAAGTACATAAATAAGACCAGCATAAGTACATAAATAAGACCAGCATAAGTACATAAATAAGACCAGCATAAGTACATAAATAGAAAGATGTTGATTGGCTGCCGGCTGCCAATCAACAGCAGGTGAGGGGAAACAAACACAGCGCTCAGCGGGACAAGCAGGAAATGGAAAGAAAATAAGAGCATTGATGGGAAGTAAATACTAAACAAAGAAGCACAAACAGAATTAAAGTGACAGATCTTCACATAATAAGCCTCTTATTCTTTTTAATAACATTTTTATTGGGAAACTCACCGATGCTAAATAAAGTGCTTCTTCCCATCAATGCCACTTCTTCAACAGGTGCGGTAGAAAACAGATGGATGGATTCAAATGTATGGGAATGTTTTATATTTTAAACGTTATTTTTAACACGGTGATTACTTATGTTAAGCAATGTCAGCTCAGATCTATGTGAGCGCCAGACGCAGTCATCACAAGGTCCACATCTGGCTCCACAGCCATAGGTTCCCTCCCCCTGGTGTAGGCCATGGACTACTGACTCTTGTCACTTTTTAACTGATGTAGGCCATGGACTACTGACTCTTGTCACTTTTTAACTGATGTAGGCCATGGACTACTGACTCTTGTCACTTTTTAACTGATGTAGGCCATGGACTACTGACTCTTGTCACTTTTTAACTGATGTAGGCCATGGACTCCTGACTCTTGTCACTTTTTAACTGATGTAGGCCATGGACTACTGACTCTTGTCACTTTTTAACTGATGTAGGCCATGGACTCCTGACTCTTGTCACTTTTTAACTGATGTAGACCATGGACTACTGACTCTTGTCACTTTTTAACTGATGTAGGCCATGGACTACTGACTCTTGTCACTTTTTAACTGATGTAGGCCATGGACTACTGACTCTTGTCACTTTTTAACTGATGTAGGCCATGGACTACTGACTCTTGTCACTTTTTAACTGATGTAGGCCATGGACTCCTGACTCTTGTCACTTTTTAACTGATGTAGACCATGGACTACTGACTCTTGTCACTTTTTAACTGATGTAGGCCATGGACTACTGACTCTTGTCACTTTTTAACTCCACAATGTCCTTGTTTCTTCCTCAGAAAGACAGTATGGCCGCCCTGTGTCGCTCGGCGGGCTTTGGCGGCGTTGGTGTGCACACAATCAGTGGTGTGCACACAATCAGAGGTGTGCACACAATCAGTGGTGTGCACACAATCAGTGGTGTGCACACAATCAGTGGTGTGCTCACAAGCTGTGGTGTGCACACAATCAGTGGTGTACTCACAAGCTGTGGTGTGCACACAAGCTGTGGTGTGCACACCAGCTGTGGTGTGCACACGAGCAGTGGTGCTCCTGCCAAGCAACATTACAAAATGCTGGTGCTGGGAGGAGGAAGTGGAGGAATAGCCATGGGGGCGCGCATGAAAAGGATGCTGGGTGCTGATAACGTGGCGCTTGTGGAGCCCAGTGAGGTAAGTCACCGCTCGGACGTTTGATTATATTCCACAATGTTGCCCACCAAATACAATTGCTTCGATGTCGGTAAGCACAACCGGAATTAATACCTACAAGACAATGAAGTCTATTCCATTCTAGATTTGGTGGTCTATTCTATTTTATTCTACATTTGGTGCACCGGGCGCTATAAGGTGCACTGTCCACTTTTGAGAAAATAAAATAATTTGGAGTGCGCCTTATAGTCCGAAAAATACAGTATATTGGTATCAGCCTTTTTTTTTTTTTCCCAACAAAACTAAATCACCAGATACAATATATACAGGTGTTAGTTAAGGTGGTGTAACTCCGCCTGTCGCCATCATGTCCCCACCTGGTCGCTGCCACCACAGCCTGGGGGGGGCAATAGACTACAGACTGTGGTGAAGTAGGCCAACTTTGTTGCGTGAAGAAGCCTACAACTTTTGGTTGTGTTTTCTGCTCTATATGCTGAATGGCGATATGCAATATATATTTTGATATTTTTTCCTTAAAGTAAAAACCAAACGGTCCTAGTTACCTGAGATACAAAGTATGTCATGATTCTGCCACATGCTGACATATGCTCAACTCATCATGCTTCATTTATTACAGCATTTGGGAAGACTGTAGTTGATTTTGAGTATGTAAATATTATAGTTTTTATCAACATGTGATAGCAGGGACCCTGCCATTCAAAACTAGGCTGCTACATTACTAATGATTCATGTAACTATAGCTGAAAAAAATAGTACAATAGCAATAGGAGAGACTACTCATCCCTGAACACCATGGAGTTCATGAAGGCTTAATGATGCACTTACATTATTATATACACTATCAGAGACAGAAACTCTTCATTTAAAGTGTCCTTTTTTGCTGCTTCAACACAGAAAAAGGTAAAGTAAAATAACAGACATACAGAGCTTTGCTGTCCGTAACACACACACATGCACACACACTGCACAATGAGCCAACGTTATGCTAAAAGCTAATTAGCCTTCACCTCAAGGACTGCGAGCTAGCTGAGCTGCTGTTTATGTTTCTAGAAGGTCAACAGGCTCATAGTGATGTTACTAGTAGTGACTGGGAGGTGTTTATTATCATTTGGGGAGAGTCTGCTGCCTGATGCTTACCTGCTAAACACCTATCTGCTCATCACGGCCCTGGAGCATAGACTCCATGTGCGGTGAATACGCACTGCTGATTGGCTGTTACTGCTCTGCGTGTAACCAATCAGATGGTTGTGTGGGTGGGACAATGCTGGGTGCTGCAGAGACGTACTGACAGAGACAGAGGCAGAAGGAAGCGGAGCAGCTTGTTAAGACTTTAGGTTAGGCGGGCGAGTCTTTGTTGTTAAGGCGGCCGCCTTAGCAACAAAGCGCTGCAGGAAACCTTGCACATGATACCAGTATTACGTTTAAAAAAACAATAGTTAGTGAAGCAGATAGTAAAACCCACTGCTCGGCCAGGCATTAGACCTTTTCTTTTGCCCTGCATGAGAAAAGGGCTGTAGCCCCTATTTTTGTTTTTAACTTATCAAAAAAAACAAACTCTTATTGTAATTTTTTCTTAAATACGTTGGGATGTATAACAGGGCTTTTTTTGAGTTCTTGTACGAATTCTCCGTTCAGTTCCACTTCCATAGAGAACCCGTGCAGTCACAGAGAGAACATGCAGGTGCCACACAGAAAGACTTCCACCCATTCAAAAAATCCCATATTTTTACCAATTTTCAAATGTAAATGTTGATGCTCCTCTGACATGTTATAGAGCTGTTTGTCAAATGCAGTATTAGACACAAGTTATAGAGCTGTTTGTCAAATGCAGTATTAGACACAAGTTATAGAGGTGTTTGTCAAATGCAGTATTAGACACAAGTTATAGAGGTGTTTGTCAAATGCAGTATTAGACACAAGTTATAGAGCTGTTTGTCAAATGCAGTATTAGACACAAGTTATAGAGCTGTTTGTCAAATGCAGTATTAGACACAAGTTATAGAGGTGTTTGTCAAATGCAGTATTAGACACAAGTTATAGAGCTGTTTGTCAAATGCAGTATTAGACACAAGTTATAGAGCTGTTTGTCAAATGCAGTATTAGACACAAGTTATAGAGGTGTTTGTCAAATGCAGTATTAGACACAAGTTATAGAGCTGTTTGTCAAATGCAGTATTAGACACAAGTTATAGAGGTGTTTGTCAAATGCAGTATTAGACACATGTTATAGAGCTGTTTGTCAAATGCAGTATTAGACTCAAGTTATAGAGCTGTTTGTCAAATGCAGTATTAGACACAAGTTATAGAGCTGTTTGTCAAATGCAGTATTAGACACAAGTTATAGAGGTGTTTGTCAAATGCAGTATTAGACACAAGTTATAGAGCTGTTTGTCAAATGCAGTATTAGACACAAGTTATAGAGCTGTTTGTCAAATGCAGTATTAGACACAAGTTATAGAGGTGTTTGTCAAATGCAGTATTAGACACAAGTTATAGAGCTGTTTGTCAAATGCAGTATTAGACACAAGTTATAGAGGTGTTTGTCAAATGCAGTATTAGACACAAGTTATAGAGCTGTTTGTCAAATGCAGTATTAGACACAAGTTATAGAGCTGTTTGTCAAATGCAGTATTAGACACAAGTTATAGAGCTGTTTGTCAAATGCAGTATTAGACACAAGTTATAGAGCTGTTTGTCAAATGCAGTATTAGACACAAGTTATAGAGCTGTTTGTCAAATGCAGTATTAGACACAAGTTATAGAGCTGTTTGTCAAATGCAGTATTAGACACAAGTTATAGAGGTGTTTGTCAAATGCAGTATTAGACACAAGTTATAGAGCTGTTTGTCAAATGCAGTATTAGACACAAGTTATAGAGCTGTTTGTCAAATGCAGTATTAGACACAAGTTATAGAGGTGTTTGTCAAATGCAGTATTAGACACAAGTTATAGAGGTGTTTGTCAAATGCAGTATTAGACACAAGTTATAGAGGTGTTTGTCAAATGCAGTATTAGACACAAGTTATAGAGCTGTTTGTCAAATGCAGTATTAGACACAAGTTATAGAGCTGTTTGTCAAATGCAGTATTAGACACAAGTTATAGAGGTGTTTGTCAAATGCAGTATTAGACACAAGTTATAGAGGTGTTTGTCAAATGCAGTATTAGACACAAGTTATAGAGCTGTTTGTCAAATGCAGTATTAGACACAAGTTATAGAGGTGTTTGTCAAATGCAGTATTAGACACAAGTTATAGAGGTGTTTGTCAAATGCAGTATTAGACACAAGTTATAGAGGTGTTTGTCAAATGCAGTATTAGACACAATATTAGCAATCAACAAAACCATATGTCGCTACTGCTACAACGTTTCCTTCAAAATTGTCTGAACATTTTTTTTATACGAGTCACGTTTAGGGAACCTTTACTGCAAATAAATATTGGCTCCAAATATCGGCCTCCTTGACGACTAACATTCTGTATCAGCCGGTCTGTAATATAAGACATTGTTGGATGTTTTTAGAGGGCTTTATAGCTGTTATTTTCTCTGGCTCTCAACAAAGGCACAATCTTGCCTCCCGTTCCCTTGTCTCTCCTGCGTTTGCTCCTTTAACTGGTCACATGTCAACGTTTTTGCGCTGCCCTCGAAAATGAAAAGCATATAATTGGTGGATTGTTCCCCTTTAAGAGCTGCGGGTTGCTGACCGCCGGTCTAGTGCATGACTTGGATCCCAAGTCCAAAAATGACACTATTTGATATTGTTTGTGAAAGTCTGTGCCGTCATACTGTTTTTTCTTTTCAGATGCACTACTATCAGCCTCTTTGGACTCTAGCAGGTGCTGGTGCTAAAAGCCTTGCTTCATCCGGAAGGCCCACAGCAAGTGTTATGCCCCCTGGTGTGAAGTGGGTGAAGTCTAAGGTTGAGGAAATAAACCCGGACACAAACACTGTCCGCACTGATGACGGGACCCAAGTATGTTTGCTTTCTGCTGCCTGACCACATGTGTGTGTTTTGTAGCCACAAAGATGGATAACAATGTGCTAATATTGAATGATCTCCTCACAGATCTCCTATGAGTATCTGATTGTGGCACTTGGCTTGCAGCTCCATTTTGAAAAGGTGAGGAAGTGCTCTGCTTGCAAAACTTCTACTCTGTTATGTAAACAAAAGGGTGATAAATCAATATTATCGATTACCTCAAGTTTAGGTTTAGACTTACACTTAGACAAACTTTAATGATCCACAAGGGAATTTGTTCCACACAGTAGCTGAGTTACAATGATGGGAAGTGTAAGGATGGAAAGGACAATGCAAAGCAGGTATAAATAGACTAAATATAGCCATATAAATGATAACATATATACATAATATTTACATACCTACAGTATATCATATATACTGATATATACTATACGGCCTGGGCTACTGGGTGTGAAGTTGGAGAAGATGCAGGTGGAGGCCCCCTTGATGTCCTGGGTTGTAGATGACCTGACTGACAGACTGCAGGACTGTGTGTCTGACAGGCTGCTCAGCAACACCGGGGCCCCGCAGGGTACAGTCCTCTCCCCCTTCCTCTTCACCATTTACACTATCAGTCAGAGTCCTGCCACCTTCAGAAGTTCCCTGATGACTCTGCGATAGTGGGGTGTATTGAGGATGCTGATGATGAGGAATACAGGGCACTGGTGGAGGACTTTGTCACATGGTGTGGAAAGAACCACATCCAGCTCAATGTGACCAAGACCAAGGACCTGGTTGTGGACCTGGGAAGGAGGAGGAGTACTTCAGCGACCCCTGTTTCCATCAGGGGGGGTCAATGTGGACATGGTTGAAGATTATAAATACCTGGGAGTACACCTGGACAACAAGCTGAATGGTTCAAAACACACTTAGGTCCTCTACAAGAAGGTTAGGGTTAGTAACTAAGGGACAGAAAGCAATGGATGCCGAGCGGGTCTAACATGATACTATGAAAGTTCAATCCATAGCGGATCTGTGGGTTCTTCCGAGGATGTCGTAGTCGTAATGGTTTGTACAGTCCTTTTGAGACATTTGTGATTTAGGGCTATATAAATAAACATTGATTGATTGATTGATCCAACACAACCGTGAGAGTCCAGTCCAAAGCGGATCCAACACAGCAGCGAGAGTCCCGTCCACAGTGGAGCCAACAGGAAACCATCCCAAGCGGAGGCGGATCAGCAGCGCAGAGATGTCCCAGCCGATACACAGGCGAGTGGTCCATCCTGGGTCCCGACTCTGGACGAGTGGTCCATCCTGGGTCCCGACTCTGGACGAGTGGTCCATCCTGGGTCCCGACTCTGGACGAGTGGTCCATCCTGGGCCCCGACTCTGGACGAGTGGTCCATCCTGGGTCCCGACTCTGGACGAGTGGTCCATCCTGGGTCCCGACTCTGGACAGCCAGTACTTCATCCTTGGCCACCGGACCGGACCAGACCGGACCCCCTCCACCAGGGAGAGTGGGACAGGAGGAGAAAAAGAAAAGAAACGGCAGATCAACTGGTCTAAAAGGGGGGTGTATTTAAAGGCTAGAGTATACAAATGAGTTTTAAGGTGAGACTTAAATGCTTCTACTGAGGTGGCATCACGAACTGTTACCGGGAGGGCATTCCAGAGTACTGGAGCCCCAATAGAAAACGCTCTATAGCCCGCAGACTTTTTTTGGGCTCTGGGAATCACTAATAAGCCGGAGTCTTTTGAAGGCAGATTTCTTGCCGGGACATATGGTACAATACAATCGGCAAGATAAGATGGAGCTAGACCGTGTAGTATTTTATACGTAAGTAGTAAAACCTTAAAGTCACATCTTAAGTGCACAGGAAGCCAGTGCAGGTGAGCCAGTATAGGTATATATGTATGTATATATGTATATAAAGGTATATACAGTACAGGTATATATGTATGTACATATGTATATAAAGGTATATACAGTATAGGTATAAATGTATGTATATATGTATATAAAGGTATATACAGTATAGGTATATATATATATATATCCATCCATCCATCCATCCATTTTCTACCGCTTATTCCCTTTTGGGGTCGCGGGGGGCGCTGGCGCCTATCTCAGCTACAATCGGGCGGAAGGCGGGGTACACCTTGGACAAGTCGCCACCTCATTGCAGGGCCAACACAGATAGACAGACAACATTCACACTCACATTCACACACTAGGGACCATTTAGTGTTGCCAATCAACCTATCCCCAGGTGCATGTCTTTGGAAGTGGGAGGAAGCGGAGTACCCGGAGGGAACCCACGCATTCACGGGGAGAACATGCAAACTCCACACAGAAAGATCCCGAGCCTGGATTTTTGAACCCAGGACTGCAGGAACTTCGTACTGTGAGGCAGACGCACTAACCCTTCTGCCACCGTGAAGCCCCATATATATATGTATATATATATATATATATATATATATATATATATATATATATATATATATATATATAGTTATAAATGTATATGCAGTACAGGCCTAATATGATCAAACTTTATTGTTCTTGTCAAAAGTCTAGCAGCCGCATTTTGTACCGACTGTAATCTTTTAATGCTAGACATGGGGAGACCCCAAAATTATACGTTGCAGTAATCGAGACGAGACTTTACATCTTAAAGGTTTAAAACAATTATTTGGGAATGTCCGGCGGGCCAGATTGAAATGCTTAACGGGCCGCATGTAGCCCTCGGGCCATAATTTGCCCAGGTCTGGTCTAGATCATACATACAATATATATACTGGAGAAATCAAATACAGATATCATCTATTGCTGTATGGCGAGTGATTATACAGCTGGATGGAGTGCGGAATGAAGGACTTGTTGAATGGAACGCTGTGGGAAGGAAGCTGAAGGAGCCTGTTGGAGTATGAACTCTGCTGTCCCTCAATTGTGTGCTGGAGTGGGTGGGCAGGATAGTCCATGATGGCCAGCAGTCTGTCCAGTGTCCTCCTGTCCCTCACCGACAAATGTCCCTCAATTGTGTGCTGGAGTGGGTGGGCAGGATACTCCATGATGGCCAGCAGTCTGTCCAGTGTCCTCCTGTCCCTCACCGACAAATGTCCCTCAATTGTGTGCTGGAGTGGGTGGGCAGGATAGTCCATGATGGCCAGCAGTCTGTCCAGTGTCCTCCTGTCCCTCACCGACAAATGTCCCTCAATTGTCTGCTGGAGTGGGTGGGCAGGATAGTCCATGATGGCCAGCAGTCTGTCCAGTGTCCTCCTGACCCTCACCGACAAATGTCCCTCAATTGTCTGCTGGAGTGGGTGGGCAGGATAGTCCATGATGGCCAGCAGTCTGTCCAGTGTCCTCCTGTCCCTCACCGACACAAAGGCCTCCAACTGCGTGCCAATAGTTTGGCTGACTTTCCAGATCAGTTTGTCAGTCCTGTTTGAGTCCCTTTAGCTGGTGCTGCTGCCCCAACAAAGCCCTGCAGAGTACAGGGCACTGGCCACAACAGACTGATAAAAGATCTCCAACAGCTGGCTGCACACATTGAAGGACCTAAGCTTCCTTAGGAAAAAGAGTCTGCAGATTTGTAGATGATTAAAAAAAAAGGTCTCCCAGGAGCTTCTTTGACCATAACACAAGATGGTTACTGCTAAAGTGAACAAGGTTCCAGGTTTCTCATCAGTGATTTGGATTTGTGGCAACAGATGTAGAACAAGTGACTGCACTTTGCAAGTTTTATTTCAAGCCCGTTGCAGCAAAAGGCAGTAGCACAAGAAAGTTATTCCAGCATGTGAAACAGAGCCATCCAGCCACAAATGCAACTTTCAACTTTAAAGCCCTTCTTTCAAGTGTCCACCATGGTGCCCGAGCGTTCAGCCGCTCTGCCCCTCATCTTGGGAACTCTCTGCCACCAGACCTTCGGAACTTAGACTCAATATCTCTCTTCAAATCAAGACTCAAAACACACCTGTTCCTGGCTGCTCATTCACTGTAGATCTTATCGATCTTTATTGCTGTTTTTATCCAATTAGTTTTATTGTTTTAATTTTGTACGGTGTCCTTGAGTGCCCAGAAGTGCGCCTTCTAAGTAAAATGTATTATTATTATTATTATTTCCAAGGCGAACAAGAACACAAACAACACACTCCTGCTAAAAAGCAGCTTACTGTGGTGAATCGTTAACTGAAGGTACGTCATTTTTGATAAGAAAGTTCATAAACGAGAGCTATCACTAAAGATGTGGTGTCCAGATCTACCGTGGAAAAGCCCGGGTTGGTTCACTTACTGGAACTTTAGACCCCAGGTGTTGCTGTTTGTCCGTGTAACAAAGTTGAAAAAAATCTTAAATGTCATTTCTTGTGAAAAGAATCCGAGATTGTATTTTACCACCCAGGCCTACAGTTACCTTTTTAAGTGACTAAATGTTTTTCTGTCTCCAAATTTAAAGATTAAAGGGCTTCCTGAAGGTTTTGAGCATCCACATATTGGCTCCAACTATTCTGTTGAAACGGTGGAGAAAACCTGGGCAGCCCTGCAGAACTTTAAAGAGGGCAACGCTGTGTTTTCATTCCCAAACACTCCAATTAAATGTGCCGGAGCTCCACAGAAGATCATGTACCTCTCGGATGCTTTCCTTAGAAAGGTGAGTCACTTTTCTCTTTGGACGTTCGGTGACGTTCTCCCTGAGAACTTTGGTTTGCATGCGGGTCAGGTTAATCCATCCATCCATCCATCTTATTCCGTTTATCTGAGGTCTGGTCACGGGGGCAGCAGCCTAAGCAGGGAAGCCCAGACTTCCCTCTCCCCAGCCACTTCGTCTAGCTCTTCCCGGGGGATCCCGAGGCGTTCCCAGGCCAGCCGGGAGACACAGTCTTCCCAACGTGTCCTGGGTCTACCCTGTGGCCTCCTACCGTTTGGAGGTGCCCTAAACACCTCCCTAGTGAGGCGTTCGGGTGGCATCCTGACCAGATGCCTGAACCACCTCATCTGGCTCCTCTCCATGTGGAGGAGCAGCGGCTTTACTTTGAGTTCCTCCCAGATGGCAGAGCTTCTCACCCTATCTCTAAGGGAGAGACCCGCCACACTGCGAAGGAAACTCATTTGGGCCGCTTGTACCCGTGATCTTGTCCTTTCAGTCATGACCTTTGGGTCATGACCATAGGTGAGGATGGGAATGTAGATCGACCGGTAAATTGAGAGCTTTGCCTTCCGGTTCAGCTCCTTCTTCACCACAACGGATCGATACAGTGTCCGCATTACTGAAGACGCCGCACCGATCCGCCTGTCGAGCTCACCATCCACTCTTCCCTCACTCGTGAACAAGACTCCCAGGTACTTGAACTCCTCCACTTGGGGCAGGGTCTCCTCCCCAACCCGGAGATGGCACTCCACCTTTTTCAAGGCGAGAACCATGGACTCGGACTTGGAGGTGCTGATTCTCATTCCAGTCGCTTCACACTATGTTGCGAACCGATCCAGTGAGAGCTGAAGATCCCGGCCAGATGAAGCCATCAGGACCACATCATCTGCAAAAAGCAGAGACCTAATCCTGCGGTCACCAAACCAGAACCCCTCAATGCCTTGACTGCGCCTAGAAATTCTGTCCATAAAAGTTCTGAACAGAATGGGTGACAAAGGACAGCCTTGGCGGAGTCCAACCCTCACTGGAAACGTGTCCGACTTACTGCCAGCAATGTGGACCAAGCTCTGACACTGATCATACAGGGAGTGGACCGCCACAATAAGACAGTCCCATACCCCATACTCTCTGAGCACTCCCCACAGGACTTCCCGAGGGACACGGTCCAATGCCTTCTCCAAGTCCACAAAGCACATGTAGACTGGTTGGGCAAACTCCCATGCACCCTCAAGAACCCTGCCCAGAGTATAGAGCTGGTCCACAGTTCCACCACCAGGACAAAAACCACACTGTTCCTCCTGTATCCGAGGTTGGACTATCCGAGGTAGCCTCCTCTCCAGTACACCTGAATAAACCTTACCGGGGAGGCTGAGGAGTGTGATCCCACCATAGTTGGAACACACCCTCTGGTCCCCCTTCTTAAAGAGAGGAACTACCACCCCGGTTAGGTTAATTCAGTGTTTTTTTTATTATTTTCTGTTGTGACCCTGCAAGGGGACAGATTATTTTCACGACCCCTTATTTTCACTTTATTGTCCAAATGAAGTTGTTTATGAACTTCATTTATAACATCTCAACCATTCTGCTTAGTCTCTCAGTACATTTCCATGCAGTCATTTGCTCAGAGTTCTCAAAATAATGTGGCTTAAAGTAAGATTTATACACAACACATGGAAACACCTGCATCTAAAAATATGTTTTTTTTTCATTTGGAATAACACGTATATAATATGCTATTGGAAGCCAGTTATTGGCCAGTAGTGAGCTTTCTGTGTGCCAAAATGTGTTGGGGACCAACTGCCAAAAAACTCCAGTGACTTCCCGACATACACTATATTGCCAAAAGTATTTGGCCACCTGCTTTGACTCACATATGAACTTGAAGTGCCATCCCATTCCTAACCCATAGGGTTGAATATGATGTGGGTCCACCTTTTGCAGCTATTACAGCTTCAATTCCTCTGGGAAGGCTGTCCACAAGGTTGCGGAGTGTTGTTATAGGGATTGTCCACCAGTCTTCCAAAAGCGCATTGGTGAGGTCACACATGTTGATCGAGAAGATCTGGCTCTCAGTCTCCGTTCTAATTCACCCCAAAGGTGTTCTATGGGGTTCAGGTCAGGACTCTGTGCAGGCCAGTCAAGTTCATCCACACCAGACTCTGCAATACCCCAAAATGATCAACAGGAATTTCTGGGAATTAAAATTCTACATCCTTCAATTGGAATTGGAATTGAGATTTTGTTTACAACCTTAATTCAAGTTAATGCAACATGTCTCCCTAAATCAGCTGGTAAAGGCTCCAGACGAATGAATGATGAAACGTATCAGTGTCTAAATGTTTATTTTTCTGGTATGTGTTTGATGTGAAGACAGGAAAGAGGGCGGGGGCCAATATCATTTACAACACATCCCTGCCAGTGCTGTTTGGAGTCAAGAAATATGCTGATGCTCTCTGGGACATCGTCAAGGAACGCGACATAAAAGTGAACCTGAGGCAGAACCTGATTGAAGTCAGGGCAGACAAGCAAGAAGCCGTGTTTGAAAATCTTGACAAAGCGGGCGAGACTACTGTGTTTCAGGTAACTCTCATGTGAGCTTGTGTGTGCTTTTCATATCTGATCAGTACTCTTGCAACGCTGCCTGTGCCTAAAACATGTCTCAACCCTTTTTTAAAGAGGACCTGTGATCATGCTAATCTACATTTAACACACTTGTTCTAAAAAGCAGTGTAGCAGTTAATCCAACTTTGGACTGGCCCACATTGGGAAAGAAAACAATCCGGCCTAAAGATTGTGGCCCAAACAACAATTTATTTAGTAGACAAGAAAGCAGACAGCAGCCACAGTCTTGGCACGGGAGAGCAGATTGACAGAAAAGCACTCCAGATACACTGGAATGCTTCCCCCAGCAGCGAGACGCCACTTTCAGCAGCCCAGTGATAAGACAATACAGCCAAATCACATGATAGATCACTTCAAGACCCGCAAAGGTCCTCACAAAAGACCTTTCATAATATTTACTTTATTGAACCCTTAATAATTCTTCATTTTAGAAAAAATGGTCTCATTCCTGTGAACCCTTATTGTCAGTAAAGGTTTGGTACAACGACAGTGAATGATAGCAAGAAAATATTACAAATCTTTTTCCATCCATCCATCTTCTTCTGCTTATCCGAGGTCGGGTCACGGGGGCAGCAGCCAAAGTAGGGAAGCCCAGACTTTCCTCTCCTCAGCCACTTCTTCCTGTCCTTACCAAGGGATCTTGAAACGTTCCCAGGCCAGCTGGGAGACATAGTCTTCCCAACGTGTCCTGGGTCTTCCCCGTGGCCTCCTACCGGTCGGACGTGCCCTAAACACTTCCCTAGGGAGGCGTTGGGGTGGCATCCTGACCAGATGCCTGAACCACCTCATCTGGCTCCTCTCCATGTGGAGGAGCAGCAGCTTTACTTTGAGCTCCTCCTGGATGACAGAACTTCTCACCCTATCTCTAAGGGAGAGACCGCTTGTACCCGTGATCTTGTCCTTTCGGTCATGACCCAAAGCTCATGACCATAGGTGAGGACGGGAACGTAGATCGACGGTAAATTGAGAGCTTTGCCTTCCGGCTCAGCTCCTTCTTCACCACAACAGATCGGTACAACGTCCGCATTACTGAAGACGCCGCACCGAACCGCCTGTCAACCTCACCCTCCACTCTTCCCTCACAGGTGAACAAGACTCCCAGGTACTTGAACTCCTCCACTTGGGGCAAGATCTCATTCCCAACCTGGAGATGGCACTCCACCCTTTTCCAAGCAAATCTTTTTTTGTTTCCTAATCCTTTTTTTATTTGATTGCATAGGTGGGCACCAAGTTCTCGCTCCTGGTGAGGAGGCTTTTAACTCAAAGTTCTGCTCTCAACTCAGAGCCCAGAAAGCCAAG
>NC_084622.1:46610103-46630103 GCF_033978795.1 Nerophis ophidion
GGTAGAAAATGGATGGATGACAGGTAAGTCCAGGCCCACCTATGTCCACGTGAACAGCGCCTCCCTTCAACATGTCAGACACACTGCTTACAAAACTCTCATTCTGTCTGTTGGTGGCCATTACTAACAACTTTCCTATTTCAATCAGATGTGTTCCGTTTTGCAAAACCTATGGCATGAAAACCTTTGATGTGTAGTACTTTGGCCACTAGGTGTCAGTAACGTCACAAGGATGTCATGCAGAGCTTCTCTATTTTCTGTTAAGAACCTTCAAGATAGAGGAAAAGGTTTTGCCCCCATTGTGTATTTAGTCTGTAACAGAAAAGCTGTCAAGTTCATCAGTTTGTCTGAAAAACCAAAACATTATTTAAACCATAGGTGTCAAACTCTGAACCGCCGCCTCATTTCATTTGGCCCTTGAGGCAATATCAAATTAACATTACAGCTGGCCTGCCGGTGTTATACATTCACCACTAACCAGTCATACTTGCCAAACCTTCTGATTTTCAGTGCCCCTCCCAAATTCTCCCGATTTCCACCCGGACAACAATATTGGGGGCGTGCCTTTAGCGTCCTCTACAACCTGTCGTCACGTCCGCTTTCCCTCCATACAAACAGCGTGCCCACCAAGTCACATAATACAGTATATGCTGCTTGTACACACACACAAGTGAATGCAAGGCGTACTTGGTCAACAGCCATACAGGTCACACTGAGGGTGGCCGTACAAACAACTTCAACACTGTTACAAATATGCGCCACACTGTGAACCCACAGCGAACAAGAATGACAAACACATTTCGGGAGAACATCCGCACCGTAACACAACATAAACACAACACAACAAACACCCTTGCAGCACTAACTCTTCCGGGACGCTACAATATACACCCTGCCCCCCTAACCCCGCCCACCTCAACCTCCTCAGGCTCTCATTGCATGTCAAAAAAATAATGGAATTTGTGACTTCAATAATAAATATGGCAGTGCCAGGTTGGCACTTTTTTCCATAACTTGAGTTGATTTATTGTGGAAAACCTTGTTACATATTTTAATGCATCCAGCGGGGCATCACAACACAATGAGGCAAAATAATGTGTTCATTCCACCACTCTATATATCGGTATCGCTTGATATCGGAATCGGTAATTAAGAGTTGGACAATATTGGAATATCGGCCAAAGAACCATTATCGGACAACATCAACCCATAGCACACAATATATTTAACACTTCAACCTACAAGTCATGGATCAATTAAACAATTTGTGCTGTTTTTTCATTTCATTTATCTAGTTATGTATTTATTTTTATCAAAAAGAGGAAGTTTTTGAAGCATCCATCCATCCATTTTCTACCGCTTATTCCCTTCGGAGTCGCAGGTGGTGCTGGAGCCTATCACAGCATGATACTGATAAAGCATCACTCCCTTCCCCCACCAAATTGGGGCCCGCCCTACTATTTGGGAAGAAGTGATGGAAGGTGATGTTCCCAAAATGATATCAAAAGTATGCAATCATTCATTGAACAAATCACACTCTTCCCGCCTCCAAAGGAAAATGTAAAGAAATGAAGGCAGTAGGGATGGCACGTTGTAAATTGTAAATACAAACAGAATACATCCATCCATTTTCTACCGCTTATTCCCTTTGGGGGCTGCGGGGGCGCTGGAGCTTATCTCAGCTACAATCGGGTGAAGGTGGTGTACACCATGGACAAGTTGCCACCTCATCACAGGGCCAACACAAATAGACAGACAACATTCACACACTAGGGACCATTTAGTGTTGCCAATCAACCTATCCCCAGGTGCATGTCTTTGGAGGTGGGAGGAAGCCGGAGTAGAACCCACGCAGTCACGGGGAGAACATGCAAACTCCACACGTATTGTGAGGCAGACGCACTAACCCCTCTGCCACCGTGAAGCCCAAAACAGAATACAATGATTTCAAAGCTTGTTCAACTTATATTCAATGAAATAGACTGCAAAGACAATATATTTCATGTTCCAGGTGAGAAACGTTTTTTGGGGTTTTTTTTGCAAATAATGATGAACTTAGAATTTAATGGCAGCAGCACATTGCAAAAAAGTTGTCACATGGGCATTCTTACCACTGTGTTACATGGCCTTTCCTTTTAACAACACTCAGTAAATGTTTGGGAACTGAGGAGACACATTTTTGAAGCTTTTCAGGGGAATTCCTTCCCATTCTTGTTTTATGTGGAGCTTCAGTCCTTCAACAGTCCGGGGTCTCCGTTGTGCTATTTTAGGCTTCATAATGTGCCACACATTTTCAATGGGAGACAGGTCTGGACTGCAGGCAGGCCAGTCTAGTACCCGCACTCTTACTACGAAGCCACGCTTTTTTAACATGTGGCATTTGGCACTGTCTTGCTGAAATAAGCAGGGGCATCCATGATAACGTTGCTTGGATGACAACATATGTTGTCCCAAAAGCTGTATGGACCTTTCAGCATTAATGGTGCCTTCACAGATGTGTAAGTTACCCATGCCTTGGGCACTAATACACCCCCATACCATCACACATGCTGACTACAACACACTAATACACCCCCATACCATCACACATGCTGACTACAACACACTAATACACCCCCATACCATCACACATGCTGACTACAACACACTAATACACCCCCATACCATCACACATGCTGACTACAACACACTAATACACCCCCATACCATCACACATGCTGACTACAACACACTAATACACCCCCATACCATCACACATGCTGACTACAACACACTAATACACCCCCATACCATCACACATGCTGACTACAACACACTAATACACCCCCATACCATCACACATGCTGACTACAACACACTAATACACCCCCATACCATCACACATGCTGACTACAACACACTAATACACCCCCATACCATCACACATGCTGACTACAACACACTAATACACCCCCATACCATCACACATGCTGACTACAACACACTAATACACCCCCATACCATCACACATGCTGACTACAACACACTAATACACCCCCATACCATCACACATGCTGACTACAACACACTAATACACCCCCATACCATCACACATGCTGACTACAACACACTAATACACCCCCATACCATCACACATGCTGACTACAACACACTAATACACCCCCATACCATCACACATGCTGACTACAACACACTAATACACCCCCATACCATCACACATGCTGACTACAACACACTAATACACCCCCATACCATCACACATGCTGACTACAACACACTAATACACCCCCATACCATCACACATGCTGACTACAACACACTAATACACCCCCATACCATCACACATGCTGACTACAACACACTAATACACCCCCATACCATCACACATGCTGACTACAACACACTAATACACCCCCATACCATCACACATGCTGACTACAACACACTAATACACCCCCATACTATCACACATGCTGACTACAACACACTAATACACCCCCATACCATCACACATGCTGACTACAACACACTAATACACCCCCATACCATCACACATGCTGACTACAACACACTAATACACCCCCATACCATCACACATGCTGACTACAACACACTAATACACCCCCATACCATCACACATGCTGACTACAACACACTAATACACCCCCATACCATCACACATGCTGACTACAACACACTAATACACCCCCATACCATCACACATGCTGACTACAACACACTAATACACCCCCATACCATCACACATGCTGACTACAACACACTAATACACCCCCATACCATCACACATGCTGACTACAACACACTAATACACCCCCATACCATCACACATGCTGACTACAACACACTAATACACCCCCATACCATCACACATGCTGACTACAACACACTAATACACCCCCATACCATCACACATGCTGACTACAACACACTAATACACCCCCATACCATCACACATGCTGACTACAACACACTAATACACCCCCATACCATCACACATGCTGGCTTTTACACTTTGTACCTAGAACAATCCGAATGGTTATTTTCCTCTTTGTTCTGGAGGACACCACGTCCACAGTTTCCAAAAACAATTTGAAATGTGGACTCGTCAGACCACAGAACACTTTTCCACTTTGCATCAGTCCATCTTAGATGAACCTGGGCCCAGTACATGGTGATATCCTTTACACACTGATGTCGGTTTTTAATGCAATATCGCCTAAGGGACCCAAGGTCACGGGCATTCAATGTTGCGTGCAGTGATTTCTCCAGATTCTCTGAACCTTTTGATGATATTACAGACCTTAGATGGTGAAATCCCTAAATTCCTTGCAATAACTTGTTGAGTAATGTTGTTCCTTAACTGTTGGACAATTTACTCACAAAGTGGTGACCCTCGCCTCGTCCTTGTTTGTGAACTACTTAGCATTTCATGGAAGCTGCTTTTATAGCCAATCATGGCACCCACCTGTTCATCCGTGGGATGTTCCAAATAAGTGTTTGATGAGCATTCCTCAACTTTCTCGGCCTTCTTTGCCACTTGTGCCAGCTTTTTTTAACATGTTGCAGGTATCAAACTCCAAATGAGCTAATATTTGCAAAAAAATAAAATGTTCCAGTTGGAACGTTAAATATCTTGTCTTTGCAATCTATTCAATTGAATAAATGTTGGAAAGGATTTGCAAACCATCACATTTTGTTTTTATTTTATTTTATTTACACAACATGCTGACTTCACTGCTTTTGTGTATTTCTTCTGCTGGGAATACGCTTGCTTGTCATTTCTAACATGAGTAAGGCAGCATTTGTTGTTGTGTTTTAGCTGCACAGTCTGCTGTTCTACACCGAAGCATCCAAAAAATACTGAGAAATGAGAAACCTGACAAAAAGGTAATGACAAGATGAAGGTTGATGTGTGAGTATAGTTGAAGTTGCAAATGTCACCTCTGCAAGTTGCTGTGAGAAGCTAAGAGGTTGTCTCCTGACTAGTATGATGGCTACACTTCCTGTCCGCTGGTTACCAGCTACAACACGGTGGTCCTGGCAGAGTTTGACTACCACCTTCAGCCACTGGAGACGTTCCCCATCAACCAGGCCAAGGAAAGGAGACTCATGTACTACATGAAAGCTGATGTGATGCCGCACCTCTACTGGCAGGGGCTCCTCAGGTACCTCCACTCCATCACACCTTTACCATTATACTACCACCTGCATTCTTCTTCTTCTTCCTCTCTCTCGGTCCTCTTCAGGGGCCTATGGGGCGGACCACAACCCTACAGGAAACTTCTGCATCTTGGGATGAAATAAATGAAAAGCCATTTGCCTTCACAGACTGACAACACATGGAAGATGTTGCTTTAATATTGTTCAATATAACATGATCTCATATCTACACATCACCAAGTGTGTGGCTCCCTAGTATATATGTGTGTGTGTGTGTGTGTGTGGCTCATTAGTATATGTGTGTGTGGCTCCTTAGTATGTGTGTGTGGCTCCTTAGTATATGTGTGTGTGGCTCCTTAGTATATGTGTGTGTGGCTCGTTAGTATATGTGTGTGTGGCTCCTTAGTATGTGTGTGTGGCTCCTTAGTATATGTGTGTGGCTCGTTAGTATATGTGTGTGTGTGGCTCCTTAGTATATGTGTGTGGCTCCTTAGTATGTGTGTGTGTGTGTGTGTGTGTGGCTCATTAGTATATGTGTGTGTGGCTCCTTAGTATGTGTGTGTGGCTCCTTAGTATATGTGTGTGGCTCGTTAGTATATGTGTGTGTGGCTCGTTAGTATATGTGTGTGGCTCGTTAGTATGTGTGTGGCTCGTTAGTATATGTGTGTGGCTTGTTAGTATGTGTGTGGCTCGTTAGTATGTGTGTGTGGCTCGTTAGTATATGTGTGTGTGGCTCCTTAGTATATGTGTGTGTGGCTCGTTAGTATGTGTGTGTGGCTCGTTAGTATATGTGTGGCTCGTTAGTATATGTGTGTGTGGCTCCTTAGTATATGTGTGTGGCTCGTTAGTATATGTGTGTGTGGCTCCTTAGTATATGTGTGTGGCTCCTTAGTATATGTGTGTGTGGCTCCTTAGTATATGTGTGTGGCTCCTTAGTATATGTGTGTGTGGCTCGTTAGTATATGTGTGTGGCTCGTTAGTATATGTGTGTGTGGCTCGTTAGTATATGTGTGTGGCTCGTTAGTATGTGTGTGGCTCGTTAGTATATGTGTGTGGCTCGTTAGTATGTGTGTGGCTCGTTAGTATATGTGTGTGGCTCGTTAGTATATGTGTGTGGCTTGTTAGTATGTGTGTGGCTCGTTAGTATGTGTGTGTGGCTCGTTAGTATATGTGTGTGTGGCTCCTTAGTATATGTGTGTGTGGCTCGTTAGTATGTGTGTGTGGCTCGTTAGTATATGTGTGGCTCGTTAGTATATGTGTGTGTGGCTCCTTAGTATATGTGTGTGGCTCGTTAGTATATGTGTGTGTGGCTCCTTAGTATATGTGTGTGGCTCCTTAGTATATGTGTGTGTGGCTCCTTAGTATATGTGTGTGGCTCCTTAGTATATGTGTGTGTGGCTCGTTAGTATATGTGTGTGTGGCTCGTTAGTATATGTGTGTGGCTCGTTAGTATATGTGTGTGGCTCCTTAGTATGTGTGTGGCTCGTTAGTATATGTGTGGCTCGTTAGTATATGTGTGTGGCTCCTTAGTATATGTGTGTGTGGCTCCTTAGTATATGTGTGGCTCGTTAGTATATGTGTGTGGCTCGTTAGTATATGTGTGTGTGGCTCCTTAGTATATGTGTGTGTGGCTCCTTAGTATATGTGTGTGGCTCCTTAGTATATGTGTGTGGCTCGTTAGTATATGTCTGTGGCTCGTTAGTATATGTGTGTGGCTCGTTAGTATATGTGTGTGGCTCCTTAGTATATGTGTGTGGCTCGTTAGTATATGTCTGTGGCTCGTTAGTATATGTGTGTGTGGCTCCTTAGTATATGTGTGTGGCTCGTTAGTATATGTCTGTGGCTCCTTAGTATATGTGTGTGGCTCGTTAGTATATGTGTGTGTGGCTCGTTAGTATATGTCTGTGGCTCCTTAGTATATGTGTGTGGCTCGTTAGTATGTGTGTGTGTGTGTGTGTGTGTGGCTCATTAGTATATGTGTGTGTGGCTCCTTAGTATGTGTGTGTGGCTCCTTAGTATATGTGTGTGGCTCCTTAGTATATGTGTGTGTGGCTCCTTAGTATATGTGTGTGGCTCGTTAGTATATGTGTGTGTGGCTCGTTAGTATATGTGTGTGGCTCGTTAGTATGTGTGTGGCTCGTTAGTATATGTGTGTGGCTTGTTAGTATGTGTGTGGCTCGTTAGTATGTGTGTGTGGCTCGTTAGTATATGTGTGTGTGGCTCCTTAGTATATGTGTGTGTGGCTCGTTAGTATGTGTGTGTGGCTCGTTAGTATATGTGTGGCTCGTTAGTATATGTGTGTGTGGCTCCTTAGTATATGTGTGTGGCTCGTTAGTATATGTGTGTGTGGCTCCTTAGTATATGTGTGTGGCTCCTTAGTATATGTGTGTGTGGCTCCTTAGTATATGTGTGTGGCTCCTTAGTATATGTGTGTGTGGCTCGTTAGTATATGTGTGTGGCTCGTTAGTATATGTGTGTGTGGCTCGTTAGTATATGTGTGTGGCTCGTTAGTATGTGTGTGGCTCGTTAGTATATGTGTGTGGCTCGTTAGTATGTGTGTGGCTCGTTAGTATATGTGTGTGGCTCGTTAGTATATGTGTGTGGCTTGTTAGTATGTGTGTGGCTCGTTAGTATGTGTGTGTGGCTCGTTAGTATATGTGTGTGTGGCTCCTTAGTATATGTGTGTGTGGCTCGTTAGTATGTGTGTGTGGCTCGTTAGTATATGTGTGGCTCGTTAGTATATGTGTGTGTGGCTCCTTAGTATATGTGTGTGGCTCGTTAGTATATGTGTGTGTGGCTCCTTAGTATATGTGTGTGGCTCCTTAGTATATGTGTGTGTGGCTCCTTAGTATATGTGTGTGGCTCCTTAGTATATGTGTGTGTGGCTCGTTAGTATATGTGTGTGTGGCTCGTTAGTATATGTGTGTGGCTCGTTAGTATATGTGTGTGGCTCCTTAGTATGTGTGTGGCTCGTTAGTATATGTGTGGCTCGTTAGTATATGTGTGTGGCTCCTTAGTATATGTGTGTGTGGCTCCTTAGTATATGTGTGGCTCGTTAGTATATGTGTGTGGCTCGTTAGTATATGTGTGTGTGGCTCCTTAGTATATGTGTGTGTGGCTCCTTAGTATATGTGTGTGGCTCCTTAGTATATGTGTGTGGCTCGTTAGTATATGTCTGTGGCTCGTTAGTATATGTGTGTGGCTCGTTAGTATATGTGTGTGGCTCCTTAGTATATGTGTGTGGCTCGTTAGTATATGTCTGTGGCTCGTTAGTATATGTGTGTGTGGCTCCTTAGTATATGTGTGTGGCTCGTTAGTATATGTCTGTGGCTCCTTAGTATATGTGTGTGGCTCGTTAGTATATGTGTGTGTGGCTCGTTAGTATATGTCTGTGGCTCCTTAGTATATGTGTGTGGCTCGTTAGTATGTGTGTGTGTGTGTGTGTGTGTGGCTCATTAGTATATGTGTGTGTGGCTCCTTAGTATGTGTGTGTGGCTCCTTAGTATATGTGTGTGGCTCGTTAGTATATGTGTGTGTGGCTCGTTAGTATATGTGTGTGGCTCGTTAGTATGTGTGTGGCTCGTTAGTATATGTGTGTGGCTTGTTAGTATGTGTGTGGCTCGTTAGTATGTGTGTGTGGCTCGTTAGTATATGTGTGTGTGGCTCCTTAGTATATGTGTGTGTGGCTCGTTAGTATGTGTGTGTGGCTCGTTAGTATATGTGTGGCTCGTTAGTATATGTGTGTGTGGCTCCTTAGTATATGTGTGTGGCTCCTTAGTATATGTGTGTGGCTCGTTAGTATATGTGTGTGTGGCTCCTTAGTATATGTGTGTGTGGCTCCTTAGTATATGTGTGTGGCTCCTTAGTATATGTGTGTGTGGCTCGTTAGTATATGTGTGTGGCTCGTTAGTATATGTGTGTGTGGCTCGTTAGTATATGTGTGTGGCTCGTTAGTATGTGTGTGGCTCGTTAGTATATGTGTGTGGCTTGTTAGTATGTGTGTGGCTCGTTAGTATGTGTGTGTGGCTCGTTAGTATATGTGTGTGTGGCTCCTTAGTATATGTGTGTGTGGCTCGTTAGTATGTGTGTGTGGCTCGTTAGTATATGTGTGGCTCGTTAGTATATGTGTGTGTGGCTCCTTAGTATATGTGTGTGGCTCGTTAGTATATGTGTGTGTGGCTCCTTAGTATATGTGTGTGGCTCCTTAGTATATGTGTGTGTGGCTCCTTAGTATATGTGTGTGGCTCCTTAGTATATGTGTGTGTGGCTCGTTAGTATATGTGTGTGTGGCTCGTTAGTATATGTGTGTGGCTCGTTAGTATATGTGTGTGGCTCCTTAGTATGTGTGTGTGTGGCTCCTTAGTATATGTGTGTGGCTCGTTAGTATATGTGTGTGTGGCTCCTTAGTATATGTGTGTGTGGCTCCTTAGTATATGTGTGTGGCTCCTTAGTATATGTGTGTGGCTCGTTAGTATATGTGTGTGGCTCGTTAGTATATGTGTGTGTGGCTCCTTAGTATATGTGTGTGTGGCTCCTTAGTATATGTGTGTGGCTCCTTAGTATATGTGTGTGGCTCGTTAGTATATGTCTGTGGCTCGTTAGTATATGTGTGTGGCTCGTTAGTATATGTGTGTGGCTCCTTAGTATATGTGTGTGGCTCGTTAGTATATGTCTGTGGCTCGTTAGTATATGTGTGTGTGGCTCCTTAGTATATGTGTGTGGCTCGTTAGTATATGTCTGTGGCTCGTTAGTATATGTGTGTGGCTCGTTAGTATATGTGTGTGGCTCGTTAGTATATGTGTGTGGCTCGTTAGTATATGTGTGTGGCTCCTTAGTATGTGTGTGTGGCTCGTTAGTATATGTGTGTGTGGCTCCTTAGTATATGTGTGTGTGGCTCGTTAGTATATGTGTGTGTGGCTCCTTAGTATATGTGTGTGTGGCTCGTTAGTATATGTGTGTGTGGCTCGTTAGTATATGTGTGTGTGGCTCCTTAGTATATGTGTGTGTGGCTCCTTAGTATATGTGTGTGGCTCCTTAGTATATGTGTGTGTGTGGCTCGTTAGTATATGTGTGTGTGGCTCCTTAGTATATGTGTGTGTGGCTCCTTAGTATATGTGTGTGGCTCCTTAGTATATGTGTGTGTGTGGCTCGTTAGTATATGTGTGTGTGGCTCCTTAGTATATGTGTGTGTGGCTCCTTAGTATATGTGTGTGGCTCCTTAGTATATGTGTGTGTGTGGCTCGTTAGTATGTGTGTGGCTCGTTAGTATATGTGTGTTGCTCTCAAATTGAGGTGAGCTCCAAATGTTTCCTAGCACATTATTGATGATTGATTTGTCAACTTTGGTACTTCTTGTGTCTCTTCTATCAAGTTGGGGTTAGTTCACCTCCATGTGCACAATAATAGGTTCTGCCTCCAATTATACGTTGCTCATGTAAAGATTAATTGCAACTATTTTGATTAATCACAATAAAATCATTTGTTTTTCATCTATATTTGTCATGTTGCATTTTACTTTAGCAAAGACCGTCAAGGAAGAGAGGGATATATTCGGGCTGGGCGATGTGGCCTCTTTTTAATAGCTCAATATTTTTCGGCCATATATATATATATATATATATATATATATATATATATATATATATATATATATATATATATATATAAATATCTCCATATATGTCCTTTAAACCAGGGGTGTCCAAACTTTTTCCACAGAGGGCCACACGAGGACAGCTGTGAACATGCGGGGCCATTTTGATGTTTTTCTTTTTCAAACCATAACAAAATATATGGATTTTTTTAAAATCCTTGGGGCTCCTGGGGAGCAGAGAGGGTCTCAGTCACTAAAATGTGAAAAATAAGTCCAATTATTATAATCATTTTTTATTTAAAGCTTACAGTAAATCTATATCAACTTGAGGTTGATATAAAGTCAAACAAATAAGGTTTTATGCCTTTTCTGTCAAAGACAACTTGTTTTTTTTAGAGTAAAACTGAAGTATGCAGTATTTAGATAGATAGATGGATGGATGGATAGCTAGATAGATAGATAGATAGATAAATAGATAGATAGATAGATAGATAGTACTTTATTGATTCCTTCAGGAGAGTTCCTTTATTGATCAATTCAAGCCCTGAAAGATCAATAATGCAGGACAACATTGATTCTAATTATTTAATATTTTTGAATAATCACAGTGAAAAGTTCAATAAAATCCTATTAAATATATTTGATATGCGAAAGGTTCCCCACTCATAAAGTGATGCATTTTTATTACTTAGTTTTTTTTACTTTTAAGACTTAAAGGCCTACTGGAAGTCACTACTAGTCAGTCTGATAGTTTATATATCAATGATGGAATATTAACTTTGTCTGATAGTCTGATAGTTTATATATCAATGATGGAATATTAACATTGCAACACATGACAATACGACCGCTTTAGTTTACTAAATTGCAATTTTAAATTTCCCGCGAAGTTTCCTGTTGAAAACGTTGCGGAATGATGACGCTTATGTTGACACGTATGATGACACGTATGATGACACGTATGATGACACGTACGATGACACGTATGATGACACGTATGATGACACGTATGAAGACACGTATGATGACACGTATGATGACGCGTATGATGACGTGTATGATGACGCGTATGATGACACGTATGATGACACGTATGATGACACGTATGAAGACACGTATGATGACACGTATGATGACGTGTATGATGACACGTATGATGACACGTATGATGACACGTATGATGACACGTATGAAGACGCGTATGATGACGCGTATGATGACACGTATGAAGACACGTATGATGACACGTATGAAGACACGTATGAAGACACGTCTGATGACACGTATGATGACACGTATGAAGACACGTATGATGACACGTATGATGACACGTATGATGACACGTATGATGACGCGTATGATGACGCGTATGATGACGCGTATGATGACACGTATGATGACGCGTATGATGACGCGTATGATGACACGTATGATGACACGTATGAAGACACGTATGATGACACGTATGATGACGTGTATGATGACACGTATGATGACACGTACGATGACACGTATGATGACACGTATGATGACACGTATGAAGACACGTATGATGACACGTATGATGACGCGTATGATGACGTGTATGATGACGCGTATGATGACACGTATGATGACACGTATGATGACACGTATGAAGACACGTATGATGACACGTATGATGACGTGTATGATGACACGTATGATGACACGTATGATGACACGTATGATGACACGTATGAAGACACGTATGATGACGCGTATGATGACACGTATGAAGACACGTATGATGACACGTATGAAGACACGTATGAAGACACGTATGATGACACGTATGATGACACGTATGAAGACACGTATGATGACACGTATGATGACACGTATGATGACACGTATGATGACACGTATGATGACACGTATGATGACGCGTATGATGACGCGTATGATGACACGTATGATGACGCGTATGATGACGCGTATGATGACACGTATGATGACACGTATGAAGACACGTATGATGACACGTATGATGACGTGTATGATGACGTGTATGATGACGCGTATGATGACGCGTATGATGACACGTATGAAGACACCTATGAAGACACGTATGAAGACGCGTATGAAGACACGTATGATGACGCGTATGATGGCACGTATGATGACACGTATGATGACACATATGAAGACACCTATGAAGACACGTATGATGACACGTATGAAGACACGTATGATGACACGTATGATGACGTGTATGATGACGTGTATGATGACGCGTATGATGACGCGTATGATGACACGTATGATGACACGTATGATGACACGTATGATGACACGTATGATGACACGTATGATGACGCGTATGAAGACGCGTATGATGACGCGTATGATGACGCGTATGATGACGCGTATGATGACGCGTATGATGACGCGTATGATGACGCGTATGATGACGCGTATGATGACACGTATGATGACACGTATGATGACACGTACGATGACACGTACGATGACACGTACGATGACACGTACGAAGACACGTACGAAGACACGTACGATGACACGTACGATGACACGTACGATGACACGTACGATGACACGTACGATGACACGTACGATGACACGTACGATGACACGTACGATGACACGTACGAAGACACGTACGAAGACACGTACGAAGACACGTACGAAGACACGTACGAAGACGCGTACGATGACGCGTACGATGACGCGTACGATGACGCGTACGATGACGCGTACGATGACGCGTACGATGACGCGTACGATGACGCGTACGATGACACGTACGATGACACGTACGAAGACACGTACGAAGACACGTACGAAGACACGTACGATGACACGTACGATGACACGTACGATGACACGTACGATGACACGTACGATGACACGTACGATGACACGTACGATGACACGTACGATGACACGTACGATGACACGTACGATGACACGTACGAAGACACGTACGAAGACACGTACGATGACACGTACGATGACACGTACGATGACACGTACGATGACACGTACGATGACACGTACGATGACACGTACGATGACACGTACGATGACACGTACGAAGACACGTACGAAGACACGTACGATGACACGTACGATGACACGTATGATGACGCGTATGATGACGCGTGCGTTTGACATCTCGGGTTGTGGCGGACATTATTTTCCAGCCCGATCCAAGCTATAACCCTAACCCATCGCATAATTACACAGTATTCTGGACATCTGTGTTGCTGAATCTTTTGCAATTTGTTCAATTAATAATGGAGAAGTCAAAGTAGAAAGAAAATGAAGCTTTAGCCTTTAGCCACACAAACACACGGTGATTCCTTGTTTAAAATTCCCAGAGGTGAAGCTTCACTATGGATCAGAGCGGTCAAGCGAACATGGATCCTGACAACATGTCAACCGGCAGTTTTCGGTGATAAAATTGTGGTATAAAGTTGCCTCTTACCGGAGATCAGCAGAGCTTGTGCCGTCCATGCAGCTGCGTGACTTCCCTCAGAGACACTGGCGTCAACACACCCGTGACTTTCAGCTACTATTTAATCTCACTAAAACACTAGCAACACAATAAGCAGATAAGGGATTTTCCAGAATTATCCTAGTAAATGTCTCTAAAAACATCTGAATCGCTCTCACTTGCCCTCGCCTGTTTTTTTTTTTTTTTTAACATTTTTTTTCTTTTTCTAGTCCTTCACTCTCACTATCCTTATCCACGAATCTTTCATCCTCGCTCAAATTAATGGGGAAATCGTCGATTTCTTGGTCCGAATCGCTCTCACCGCTGGTGGCCATGATTGTAAACAATGTGTGGATGTGAGGAGCTCCACAACCCGTGACATCACGCTCATATCGTCTGCTACTTCCGGTACAGGCAAGGCTTTTTTATTAGCCACCAAAAGTTGCCAACTTTATGGTGGATGTTCTCTACTAAATCCTTTCAGCAAAAATATGGGAAATGATGAAGTATGACACATAGAATGAAGCTGCTATCCCCCTTTAAATAAGAACACCTCATTTCAGTAGGCCTTTACATTTTCAGATCAACTTCTGATATATCTTTCGATTTTAACTTTGAAGTATTATTTTGTTCGTTTTATGCTCTTTGATCAAAACTTTGATGTTTTTATATGGCAACCACACAACATAGGCAATATGTTTTCCACATAAAACATTTTAAAGTGATAATTTTAAAGTAATAATTCATTGTAACATAGAATTTTTTGTCCTTTTTTTTGAGCAAGGGAAAAAGGAAATAAAGACAAAATTAAAAAAAACAACTTTGTGTCAACATTGCCACTTTTTCTTATTAAATTTCACCTCATTCCACTTTTTTTCAATGTTTATTTTTTATTTTTGCAATACTATCAATTTAGCAATTTTGTCAGAATGTGTGGCGGGCCGGTAAAGGATTAACTGCGGGCCCCCGCACCGCATGTTGGACACCCCTGCTTTAAACCCTTGTTTAAACATTTGAGAATAAAGAAAAGACATCTGTATTGTGAAATATTTCATTTGATGCTGTTAATTAATGACACAACATTGTATTTCATTGTCATATAATCCTTATGTCACTAAATGGAGTCTGCTCATCTTTGTTGGTACTCTAGTTTGAGAACAGATGTTGGACTGAGACTACAATGGAGTCTGCTCATCTTTGTTGGTAATCTAGTTTGAGAACAGATGTTGGACTGAGACTACAATGGAGTCTGCTCATCTTTATTGGCAATCTAGTTTGAGAACAGATGTTGGACTGAGACTACAATGGAGTCTGCTCATCTTTATTGGCAATCTAGTTTGAGAACAGATGTTGGACTGAGACTACAATGGAGTCTGCTCATCTTTATTGGTACTCTAGTTTGAGAACAGATGTTGGACTGAGACTACAATGGAGTCTGCTCATCTTTATTGGTACTCTAGTTTGAGAACAGATGTTGGACTGAGACTACAATGGAGTCTGCTCATCTTTATTGGTAATCTAGTTTGAGAACAGATGTTGGACTGAGACTACAATGGAGTCTGCTCATCTTTATTGGTACTCTAGTTTGAGAACAGATGTTGGACTGAGACTACAATGGAGTCTGCTCATCTTTATTGGTACTCTAGTTTGAGAACAGATGTTGGACTGAGACTACAATGGAGTCTGCTCATCTTTGTTGGTACTCTAGTTTGAGAACAGATGTTGGACTGAGACTACAATGGAGTCTGCTCATCTTTGTTGGTAATCTAGTTTGAGAACAGATGTTGGACTGAGACTACAATGGAGTCTGCTCATCTTTATTGGTACTCTAGTTTGAGAACAGATGTTGGACTGAGACTACAATGGAGTCTGCTCATCTTTATTGGTACTCTAGTTTGAGAACAGATGTTGGACTGAGACTACAATGGAGTCTGCTCATCTTTATTGGTACTCTAGTTTGAGAACAGATGTTGGACTGAGACTACAATGGAGTCTGCTCATCTTTATTGGTACTCTAGTTTGAGAACAGATGTTGGACTGAGACTACAATGGAGGCCGACTTCAGGCCTGGGACATTATTTTGACTGCGAGGGCCAAATTTAGAGAGAAAAATGTGTCTGGGAGCTGGTATATCTAGTTTTAGGAAAACTAATACAAAACCTCACAGTAATGTCTGATTGAATGCTAAAAAATGTTATAACAGACTGCCTTAAATAACGTAATGGAATGGATGTATTTTTTACTGAATGATACACCCAGAATGTACATGAAAATAAAAAATAGGATTTACAATATTAACTTTGAACAATAAAACATTGAATATTGACAAGATGTGTCCATCGACATATTTGACAATCAAGCAAAACGCAACAAAAATGGAACAAACACAGTGAAATATGAATGTGAAGACTCAAAAAATAAACCCAACTTCTATCTGATGTACATGATATATCACTTTTATCTGATGTACATGATACATCACTATCATATCTGATGTACATGATATATCACTTTTATCTGATGTACATGATATATCACTATCATATCTGATGTACATGATACATCACTATCATATCTGATGTACATGATATATCACTATCATATCTGATGTACATGATATATCACTATCATATCTGATGTACATGATATATCACTTTTATCTGATGTACATGATACATCACTATCATATCTGATGTACATGATACATCACTATCATATCTGATGTACATGATATATCACTTTTATCTGATGTACATGATATATCACTATCATATCTGATGTACATGATACATCACTATCATATCTGATGTACATGATATATCACTAGCATATCTGATGTACATGATATATCACTTTTATCTGATGTACATGATACATCACTATCATATCTGATGTACATGATACATCACTATCATATCTGATGTACATGATATATCACTATCATATCTGATGTACATGATATATCACTTTTATCCGATGTACATGATGTATCACTTTTATCTGATGTACATGATATATCACTTTTATCTGATGTACATGATATATCACTATCATATCTGATGTACATGGTATATCACTATCATATCTGATGTACATGATATATCACTTCTATTTGATGTACATGATACATCACTATCATATCTGATGTACATGATATATCACTTTTATCTGATATACATGATATATCACTATCACATCTGATGTACATTATATATCACTATCATATCTGATGTACATGATATATCACTTTTATCTGATGTACATGATATATCACTATCATATCTGATGTACATGATATATCACTTCTATTTGATGTACATGATACATCACTATCATATCTGATGTACATGATATATCACTTTTATCTGATGTACATGATGTATCACTATCACATCTGATGTACATGATATATCACTTTTATCTGATGTACATGATATATCACTTCTATTTGATGTACATGATACATCACTATCATATCTGATGTACATGATATATCACTTTTATCTGATATACATGATATATCACTATCACATCTGATGTACATTATATATCACTATCATATCTGATGTACATGATATATCACTTTTATCTGATGTACATGATATATCACTATCATATCTGATGTACATGATATATCACTTCTATTTGATGTACATGATACATCACTATCATATCTGATGTACATGATATATCACTTTTATCTGATATACATGATATATCACTATCACATCTGATGTACATGATATATCACTTTTATCTGATGTACATGATATATCACTTTTATCTGATGTACATGATATATCACTATCATATCTGATGTACATGATACATCACCATCATATCTGATGTACATGATATATCACTTTTATCTGATGTATATGATATATTACTTTTATCTGATGTATATGATACATCACTATCATATCTAACGTATATGATACATCACTATCATATCTAATGTATATGATATATCACTATCATATCTAATGTATATGATATATCACTATATGATATATCACTATCATATCTAATGTATATGATATATCACTATCATCAGGGGGGAGGTTTGGTTGGGGGTCCCAACAGGACAATGACCCCAAACACACCTCAAAAGTGGTAAAGAATGGCTAAATCAGGCTAAAATGAAGGTTTTAGAAAGGCCTTCCCACAATCCTGACTAAAACGTGTGGACAATGCTGAAGAAACAAGTTCATGTCAGAAAACCAGCAAATTTAGGTGAACTGCACCAATGTTGTCAAGAGGAGTGGTGAAAAATGTGCACAGAAGCTTGTGGATGACTACCAAAAGCGCTTAATTGCAGGTAAACTTGCCAAGGGACATGGAAGCAAATATGAACATTGCTGTATGTATACTTTACACCCAGCACAGTTGCTCACATTTTCAGTACACCTATAAAAGAAGCAAACTTCATGAATGTTTTTTGTGAGCAACAAGTATGTGCTCCAATCACAACATCACAAAAAAGTAAGATTTGTAGAAAGTATTGGGAACTATACCTGTGGTTCCCCCACAAGGTTGCAACATTGTTTGTTAAAACTGTCTGCTCTCATTTTCTCGCACATTTGACCCTCTCATGCTGTGTACCAACACCCTGTCCTCCTCCTGTCAGGCCTGCTGTGTGTGTGTGTGCGTGCATGCATGCGTGTGTGCGTGCGTGTGTGTGTTCTGGCAATGCTTACTTAATGGGGACACGGCTCTGTCTACACAGTCACCTGTAGGGGACCTCTGATGGTATGGGGACAAAAAAACTGGTCCCCTAAAAGGAAACTTTTTCAAATAATTGTCAGATCTATTCTGCAGATGCCTAAGTGATTTTTAAGCTTAAGCTTATATATATATATATATATATATATATATATATATATATATATATATATATATATATATTTTTTTTTTCACTTGGGACTTCCTGTGGGCTGGATTGTGGATGCTGGCAGGTGGACCACAGCCTGTGGGCCGTACTTTGGGGAACATTTGTGCAAACATCCATCCATCCATTTTTTACCGCTTGTCCCTTTTGGGGTCGCTGGAGCCTATCTCAGCTGCATTCGGGCGGTAAGCGGGATACACCCTGGACAAGTCGCCACCTCATCGCAGGGCCCCTTGTTTAAACATTTGAAAATTAAAAATGCATTTGTATTGGAAAATATTTCATTTGATGATGTTAATTAATGACACATACATTGTATTTCATTGTATGGCTAGTAATATGGAGTATGACATCATCAACATTGGTTAACAGTATTTAGTATGACATCATCAACATTGGTTAACAGTATTGAGTATGACATCATCAACATTGGTTAATAGTATTGAGTATGACATCATCAACATTGGTTAATAGTATTGAGTACGACATCATCAACATTGGTTAATAGTATTGAGTATGACATCATCAACATTGGTTAATAGTATTGAGTATTACATCATCAACATTGGTTATAGTATTGAGTATGACATCATCAACATTGGTTAACAGTATTTAGTATGACATCATCAACATTGGTTAATAGTATTGAGTATGACATCATCAACATTGGTTAACAGTATTGAGTATGACATCATCAACATTGGTTAATAGTATTGAGTATGACATCATCAACATTGGTTAATAGTATTGAGTATGACATCATCAACATGGGTTAATAGTATTGAGTATTACATCATCAACATTGGTTGACAGTATTGAGTATGACATCATCAACATGGGTTAACAGTATTGAGTAT
>NC_084622.1:46635103-46751318 GCF_033978795.1 Nerophis ophidion
TGTATTAAGGCTGGGCGATGTGGCCTTTTTTTAATATCTCTACATTTTTAGGCCATGTCACCATACAGCATATATATCTCCATATTGTGCCTTAGCCTTGAATGAACACTTGATGCATATAATGACAGCAGTATGATGATTCTATGTGTCTACATTCAAACACATACTGCATTCATATATGCTACTTTTAAACTTTCATGCAGAGAGGGAAATCACAACTAAAAGTGTATTTATGAAACAGTTATTAAGCAGTGACACAAACATTCATGTCATTTCCAAAACAGAAAGTGCAAGATTGTCAGAGACATTTTAAAACAAGCTATGAGTGCACTTTTGTGCATGATGTCACTAAGATGAAATATCAAAACAACACTAAATTAAAGTGTACTTTTTGTACAGAACGCCACTAAATGTTTTAAAACAAATAAAGTGCACTTTTGTGCATGATGTCACACAAGATGTTTCAAAAACTGTCTAATAAAAATGAGCTGCATAATAGGAAGTCAAATAGTGTATGTCCTTCGCTATGTGGTAGGTTCCTGCGGACGTTATCTCCTTCTGTTGACAATTTTTTTTCGTACGGTGTTGATCTGAAAATGGTGAGGATGTGCAGGTTGCTTTGGCATTTTCTTGGGTGTGGCACCAAACGGAGATGTTGACACGCAGAGTTTCAAGCACTCTTCATTCTCTAGTGGGTTACTTATCAAATGATGCTACACATTAGTAGTGCCGCTACTTTTTGTAGCAACGCTTTTGCCGCATACTTAACATATTACGGTTGTCTGTTCAACATCTTCCCGCTTGAAGTCAAGCCACCGCCAGACGATGGACCCCCAGCTGTTTTTCTTGGGAATTAAATATTCTTCCTCCATTTGTTACCAGATTGGCACCTTATTTCTCTCGTATTACCACCCGCACAGCTCCGCCTACACCTGCCACATAAGTTGGCTGCCACAGCTAACTTTACCTTTGCAACATTCCTCTCTGCTCGGCGAGGGCGTATGATGTTGCACGCGTGACAGTATGTGACGTCTTGTTTTATATCTCTGTCAGAAGGAGAGGCAAGAAAGAGTGAGAAGACCCTGCAGTGTAATGCCCGCAGCTAAAAACAACTGCGTGAGAAGATATTTACCCAATACTCACAAAATAGTCATTTTCTATATCGCACAGAGACAAACTCACAATATATCGAATATAGCCCTACCTTGTATTAGCCATCTTGGATCACGTTACACATCAAGTGTCCACTCTTGTGTTGTCACTGCCACTGTGGGCATGTCTTTAAAACACACTTCTCTTCCGTTGTCCTCGCTCTTGTGGGCGCGACTTAGGAGAATTAAAAGTGGGCACAACTCAAAAGTAGGCGCGACTTAAGAGTGGGTGGAACTTAAGGGTTTGATTGATTGATTGATACTTTTATTAGTAGATTGTACAGTACAGTACATATTCCGTACAATTGACCACTAAATGGTAACACCCCAATAAGTTTTTCAACTTGTTTAAGTCGGGGTCCACGTTAATCAATTAATGGTACAAATATATAATATCAGCATAACACAGTCATCACACAGGTTAATCATCATAGTACATACAGTGGGGCAAAAAAAGTATTTAGTCAGCTAGCGATTGTGCAAGTTCTCCCACTTCAAATGATGACAGAGGTCTGTAATTTTAATCATAGGTACACTTCAACTGTGACAGACAGAATGTGGCTAAAAAAAATCCAGGAATTTGTTCTTTGGTTGACCTTTTTGATGACCTTGGTTGCCAATTTTTCACAGGAAAGATTAGCCTCTAGAATGGAACCTAGGTAGGTGATCTCATCTTTCCTGGTGATAACAATGTCACCCACTTTTATAGTCAAGTCACTGACTTTAAGAAGGTTGATGTGGGACCCAAAAAGGATGGATTCTGTTTTACCGAAGTGTATGGATAGCTTGTTGTCAGCGAGCCAGGTGCAAATATTAAGGAGTTCAGCACTGAGCATTTGTTCCATCTGTGACTTGTCCTTGCCGGATACCAGCAGGGCCGAGTCATCCGCAAACAGGAACAATTCACAGTGGCATGCTGATGGCATGTCCATCCATCCATCCATCCATCCATCCATCCATTTCCTACCGCTTATTCCCTTTCGGGGTCGCGGGGGGCGCTGGCGCCTATCTCAGCTACAATCGGGCGGAAGGCAGGGTACACCCTGGACAAGTCGCCACCTCATCGCAGGGCCAGCACAGATAAACAGACAACATTCACACTCACATTCACACACTAGGGCCAATTTAGTGTTGCCAATCAACCTATCCCCAGGTGCATGTCTTTGGAGGTGGGAGGAAGCCGGAGTACCCGGAGGGAACCCACGCATTCACGGGGAGAACATGCAAACGCCACACAGAAAGATCCCGAGCCTGGATTTGAACCCAGGACTGCAGGAACTTCGTATTGTGAGGCAGACGCACTAACCCCTCTGCCACCGTGAAGCCCTGATGGCATGTCATTTACCCATATTAGGAACAGTAAAGGTCCTAGTATACTGCCTTGGGGGACTCCACAGCTTACTGAGAGGTGGGGACACCTCTACCACCTGTTTCCTCCCCTCCTACTCAGTGGCCTAGTGGTTAGAGTGTCAGCCCTGAGATCGGTAGGTTGTGAGTTCATATCCCGGCTGAGTCATTCCAAAGACTATAAAAATGGGAGCCATTACCTCCCTGCTTGGCACTCAGCATTAGGGGCTGGAATTGGGGGTTAAATCAACATAAATGATTCCCGGGTGTGGCACCGCTGCTGCCCACTGCGTGATCAAGGGTGATGGGTCAAATGCAGAGAATAATTTCGCCACATCTAGTATGTGTGTGACAATCATTGGTACTTTAACTTTAACTTTTAAGATTGCATCCAGCTCCATGAGATTTTATCCAATCCGATTGCTCTGAGCTTATCCAACAGTATAGCGTGGTTAACTGTGTCAAAGGCCTTCTGAATTACCAGCATGACCATCCCGCAGTATTTATAATGTCCAGCATGACCATGCCGCAGTATTTACAATGTCCAGCATGACCATGCCGCAGTATTTATAATGTCCAGCATGACCATGCCGCAGTATTTATAATGTCCAGCATGACCATGCCGCAGTATTTATGTCCAGCATGACCATGCCGCAGTATTTATAATGTCCAGCATGACCATGCCGCAGTATTTATGTCCAGCATGACCATGCCGCAGTATTTATAATGTCCAGCATGACCATGCCGCAGTATTTATAATGTCCAGCATGTCCAGCAGTATTTATAATGTCCAGCATGACCATGCCGCAGTATTTATAATGTCCAGCATGACCATGCCGCAGTATTTATAATGTCCAGCATGTCCAGCAGTATTTATAATGTCCAGCATGACCATGCCGCAGTATTTATAATGTCCAGCATGACCATGCCGCAGTATTTATAATGTCCAGCATGACCATGCCGCAGTATTTATAATGTCCAGCATGACCATGCCACAGTATTTATAATGTCCAGCATGACCATGCCGCAGTATTTATAATGTCCAGCATGACCTTGCCGCAGTATTTATAATGTCCAGCATGTCCAGCAGTATTTATAATGTCCAGCATGACCTTGCCGCAGTATTTATAATGTCCAGCATGACCATGCCGCAGTATTTATAATGTCCAGCATGACCATGCCGCAGTATTTATAATGTCCAGCATGACCATGCCGCAGTATTTATAATGTCCAGCATGACCATGCCACAGTATTTATAATGTCCAGCATGACCATGCCGCAGTATTTATAATGTCCAGCATGTCCAGCAGTATTTATAATGTCCAGCATGACCTTGCCGCAGTATTTATAATGTCCAGCATGACCATGCCGCAGTATTTATAATGTCCAGCATGACCATGCCGCAGTATTTATAATGTCCAGCATGACCATGCCGCAGTATTTATAATGTCCAGCATGACCATGCCGCAGTATTTATAATGTCCAGCATGACCATGCCGCAGTATTTATAATGTCCAGCATGACCATGCCGCAGTATTTATAATGTCCAGCATGACCATGCCGCAGTATTTATAATGTCCAGCATGACCATGCCGCAGTATTTATAATGTCCAGCATGACCATGCCGCAGTATTTATAATGTCCAGCATGACCATGCCGCAGTATTTATAATGTCCAGCATGACCATGCCGCAGTATTTATAATGTCCAGCATGACCATGCCGCAGTATTTATAATGTCCAGCATGACCATGCCGCAGTATTTATAATGTCCAGCATGTCCAGCAGTATTTATAATGTCCAGCATGACCATGCCGCAGTATTTATAATGTCCAGCATGACCATGCCGCAGTATTTATAATGTCCAGCATGACCATGCCGCAGTATTTATAATGTCCAGCATGACCATGCCGCAGTATTTATAATGTCCAGCATGTCCAGCAGTATTTATAATGTCCAGCATGACCTTGCCGCAGTATTTATAATGTCCAGCATGACCATGCCGCAGTATTTATAATGTCCAGCATGACCATGCCGCAGTATTTATAATGTCCAGCATGACCATGCCGCAGTATTTATAATGTCCAGCATGACCATGCCGCAGTATTTATAATGTCCAGCATGACCATGCCGCAGTATTTATAATGTCCAGCATGACCATGCCGCAGTATTTATAATGTCCAGCATGACCATGCCGCAGTATTTATAATGTCCAGCATGACCATGCCGCAGTATTTATAATGTCCAGCATGACCATGCCGCAGTATTTATAATGTCCAGCAGTATTTGCCGACGTCCACCTCATGTTTGATGTGGTTGGTCAGATAGAGAAGACATGTGTCAGTGGAGTGCTTAGTGCTGAAGCCGGATTGGAATTTATACATTAGTTTATTAGTAGCAAGGTATCTATCAACCTGTTCATAAACTATTTTCTCCATTACTTTGGAAATGGAAGTGAGAATAGAAACAGGTCGGTAGTTACCAGGTTCTAATTTGCTTCCTTTTTTTATTAAGGGGGGTTACTCTTGCTAACTTGAAATCTTTGGGTACTTGGCCTTGTTTGATTGAGAGGTTTATTATGTGTGTGATTATTGGGGCAATGGTGGTTTATTATGTGTGTGATTATTGGGGCAATGGTGGTTTATTATATGTGTGATTATTGGGGCAATGGTGGTTTATTATGTGTGTGATTATTGGGGCAATGGTGGTTTATTATGTGTGTGATTATTGGGGCAATGGTGGTTTATTATGTGTGTGATTATTGGGGCAATGGTGGTTTATTATATGTGTGATTATTGGGGCAATGGTGGTTTATTATGTGTGTGATTATTGGGGCAATGGTGGTTTATTATGTGTGTGATGATTGGGGCAATGGTGGTTTATTATGTGTGTGATTATTGGGGCAATGGTGGTTTATTATGTGTGTGATTATTGGGGCAATGGTGGTTTATTATGTGTGTGATTATTGGGGCAATGGTGGTTTATTATATGTGTGATTATTGGGGCAATGGTGGTTTATTATGTGTGTGATTATTGGGGCAATGGTGGTTTATTATGTGTGTGATGATTGGGGCAATGGTGGTTTATTATGTGTGTGATTATTGGGGCAATGGTGGTTTATTATGTGTGTGATTATTGGGGCAATGGTGGTTTATTATGTGTGTGATTATTGGGGCAATGGTGGTTTATTATGTGTGTGATTATTGGGGCAATGGTGGTTTATTATGTGTGTGATTATTGGGGCAATGGTGGTTTATTACGTGTGTGATTATTGGGGCAATGGTGGTTTATTATGTGTGTGATTATTGGGGCAATGGTGGTTTATTACGTGTGTGATTATTGGGGCAATGGTGGTTTATTATGTGTGTGATTATTGGGGCAATGGTGGTTTATTATGTGTGTGATTATTGGGGCAATGGTGGTTTATTATATGTGTGATTATTGGGGCAATGGTGGTTTATTATGTGTGTGATGATTGGGGCAATGGTGGTTTATTATGTGTGTGATGATTGGGGCAATGGTGGTTTATTATGTGTGTGATTATTGGGGCAATGGTGGTTTATTATGTGTGTGATTATTGGGGCAATGGTGGTTTATTATGTGTGTGATTATTGGGGCAATGGTGGTTTATTATGTGTGTGATTATTGGGGCAATGGTGGTTTATTATGTGTGTGATTATTGGGTAAATGGTGGTTTATTATATGTGTGATTATTGGAGCGATGGTGGTGGCAGAGTCCATGAGGAATCTGGAGGGGATATTGTCAAGGCCGGTGGTCTTGTTTGGGTGGAGCGCGCTCAATTTATTAAGCACCTCGTTAGCTGAGACCATTTCTAATTTGAAATTGTTGTTGATTACTCCTAGCTTTCTGTAGAAGGCTTTAATGTGTTCTACACCAAAGCGACCGGAGTGATGGGCGCGACTTTAAAGAATTAAGAGTGGGCGCGACTCAAGAGTGGGCGCCACTTTAAAGAATTCAGAGTGGGCGCAACTCAAGAGTGGGTGATACTTTAAAGAATTCAGAGTGGGCGCCACTCAAGAGTGGGCGACACTTAAGAGTGGGCGCAACTTAAGAAAATTAAGAGTGGGTGCGAATAAAGAGTGGGTGGGACTTAAAAGACTTGAGAGTGGGCGTGACTTAGGAGAATTAAGAGGGGGCACCAACTGAAAAGTACATGTAAATGTGACTTAAGAGGGAGCGGGACTTAAAAGTGGGCGAAACATAAGAGTGGGCGCAACTTTAAAGAATTAAGAGTGGGCGCAACTTTAAATAATTAAGAGTCGGCTCGACTCAAGAGAATTCAGAGTGGGCGCGACTCAACAGTGGGCATAATTCAAAAGTGGGTGCAATTTACGAGACTTACAGTGGGCGCGACTTAGGGGACTTAAGAGGGGGCAGAACTCAAAAGTGTGACTTAAGAGGGGACGGGACTTAAGTGTGGGCGCAACTTTAAATAATTAAGAATGGATGCGACACAAGAGAATTCAGAGTGGGCGAGACTTGGGGCGACTCAAGAGTGGGCGTAATTCAAAAGTGGGCGCAACTTAAGAGTGGATGTGACTTAAGAGTGGGCGCAACCTAAGAGACTTACACTGGGCGTGATTTATAGTGGGGGCAACTCAAGAGTGGGCATAATTCAAAAGTGGGCGTGTCTTAAGAGTGGATGTGACTTAAGAGTGGGCGCAACCTAAGAGACTTACACTGGGCGTGATTTATAGTGGGGCGACTCAAGAGTGGGCATAATTCAAAAGTGGGCGCAACTTAAGAGTGGATGTGACTTAAGAGTGGGCGCAACCTAAGAGACTTACACTGGGCGTGATTTATAGTGGGGGCGACTCAAGAGTGGGCATAATTCAAAAGTGGGCGCAACTTAAGAGTGGATGTGACTTAAGAGTGGGCGCAACCTAAGAGACTTACACTGGGCGTGATTTATAGTGGGGGCGACTCAAGAGTGGGCATAATTCAAAAGTGGGCGCAACTTAAGAGTGGATGTGACTTAAGAGTGGGCGCAACCTAAGAGACTTACACTGGGCGTGATTTATAGTGGGGCGACTCAAGAGTGGGCATAATTCAAAAGTGGGCGCAACTTAAGAGTGGATGTGACTAAAGAGTGGGCGCAACCTAAGAGACTTACACTGGGCGTGACTTGTAGTGGGGGAGACTCAAGAGTGGGCATAATTCAAAAGTGGGCGCAACTTAAGAGTGGGCGCAACCTAAGAGACTTACACTGGGCGTGACTTATAGTGGGGACGACTCAAGAGTGGGCATAATTCAAAAGTGGGCGTGTCTTAAGAGTGGGCGGAACTTAAGAGACTTACAGTAGGCGTGACTTACAGTGGGCGCGACTCAAGAGTGGGCATAATTCAAAAGTGGGACCGACTTAAGAGTGGGCGTTACTTACAGTGGGTGTGACTTAAAAGTGGGCGCAACTAACAGTGGGCGCGACTTTAGAGGGGGCGCTTTCTCCACAAAAGCAAATTCCTCTGTCCGTTCGCCCTGAAATGTTCAACACTCGTCTTTTTTTCTTTCGCCGTCTTCTTATCAACTTAAACTATTGAGCTGAATTTTGGATTGAAAGTCGTTAGTCCATGACCTCACAAGCCGTGTCGCTGTGATTGTCTCTTGTGTCCAAACTGACCTGAACTCAAGTGCTAGAGAATGCATGGATGGATTCAAATGCATGAGAATGTTTGAAGGCGCTAAGATTTATTGTCTTCTGAGCTATTGGTTACCTGCCCCTGATCATTAAGGTAGAATTTTAGTGAGTCAAACGTGAAGGTGTGCTAAAAAAAGTAACTGGATGTCTGCTCCCTCCTTGCCAGTCTCTTCCATGTGATGCTGGAGCATGATGCAGCTGAGAGCGCGTAAAGCTCCTCAGCAGCCAACCCTGGGCGGTGGAGTCCACACGTCCCGGGCCAAGAGGAAACACTGTCCAGCGGAATCATCCCCACTGAGAGGCAGAGGAAAAATGCAGAAGAATGAAAGGGGTCTTGTCTCCAGCATAAAGACATTTATTCGGGGGACTGCTGTCAAGGTAAGCATCAGGATGTTCACGTTCACAACCCTAACCCTAATTAGGCCATGAGACTTTGGTTATTATCATTACACTTCCAAGTCTTGTTGGTCAACTTACACCCTGAAAGTGCAGTACATGCATTACAAATGGTACCATATCCCAGTGTTTTTCAACCTTTTTTGAGCCAAAGCACATTTTTTGCGTTGAAAAAATGCGGAGGCACACCACCAGCAGAAATCATTATGAAACAAAACTCAGTTGACAGTAAAAATAAGTTGTCGCAATTGTTGGATATGACTTTCAAACATAACTAAGCATGTATCCCTATAGCTCTTGTCTCCAAGTAGGTGTATTGTCACCACCTGTCACATCACACCCTGACTTATTTGCACTTGTTTGCTCTTTTCCTCTGTGTAGTCTTTTACTTCTTGCGTTCCACATTCGGTGGCTTTTTCTCTTTTTTTGGTATTTTCCTATAGCAGTTTCAGGTCTTCCTTTGAGCGATATTTCCCACATCTTCTCTGTTTTAGCAATCAATAATACAAACCCCGTTTCCATATGAGTTGGGAAATTGTGTTAGATGTAAATATAAACAGAATACAATGATTTGCAAATCATTTTCAAGCCATATTCGGTTGAATATGCTACAAAGACAACATATTTGATGTTCAAACTCATAAACTTTTTTTTTTTGCAAATAATCATTAACTTTAGAATTTGATGCCAGCAACACGTGACAAATAAGTTGGGAAAGGTGGCAATAAATACTGATAAAGTTGAGGAATGCTCATCAAACACTTATTTGGAACATCCCACAGGTGTGCAGGCTAATTGGGAACAGGTGGGTGCCATGATTGGCTATAAAAGCAGCTTCCATGAAATGCTAAGTAATTCACAAACAAGGATGTGGTGAGGGTCACCAATTTGTAAGCCAATTGTCGAACAGTTTTAAAACAACATTCCTCTACAAACTATTGCAAGGAATTTAGAGATTTTACCATCTACGGTCCGTAAAATCATCAAAAGGTTCGGAGAATCTGGAGAAATCACTGCACGTAAGCGATGATATTACGGACCTTTGATCCCTCAGGCAGTTCTGCATCAAAAACCGACATCAGTGTGTAAAGGATATCACCACATGGGCTCAGGAACACTTCATAAAACCACTGTCAGTAACTACAGTTGGTCGCTACATCTGTAAGTGCAAGTTAATACTCTACTAGGCAAAGCCAAACCCATTTATCAACAACACCCAGGAACGCCGCCAGCTTCGCTGGGCCCGAGCTCATCTAAGATGGACTGATGCAAAATGGAAAAGTGTTCTGTGGTCTGAGGAGTCCACATTTCAAATTATATTTGGAAACTGTGGACATGGTTTCCTCCAGAACAAAGGGGAAAATAACCATCCGGATTGTCATTGGCGCAAAGTTGAAAAGCCAGCATCTGTGATGGTATGGGGGTGTTTTAGTGCCCAAGGCATGGGTAACTTACACATCTGTGAAGGCACCATTAATGCTAAATGGTCCATACAGGTTTTGAAGCAACATATGTTGTCATCCAAGCAAAGTTATCATGGACGCCCCTGCTTATTTCAGCAAGACAATGCCAAGCCACGTGTTACAACGTTGCTTCGTAGTAAAACAGTGCAGGTACTTTCCTGGCCCGCCTGCAGTCCAGACCTGTCTCCCATGGAAAATGTTTGGCGCATTATGAAGCGTAAAATACGACTAAAAAACCCCAGACTGTTGAACAACTTAAGCTGGACATCAAGCAAGAATGGTAAAGAATTCCACTTTCAAAGCTTCAACAATTAGTTTCCTCAGTTCCCAAATATTTATTGAGTGTTGTTAAAAGAAAAGGTGATGTAACACAGTGGTGAACATGCCCTTTCCCAACTACTTTGGCACATGTTGCAGCCATGAAATTCTAAGTTAATTATTATATGCAAAAAAAAAAACTGTATGAGTTTGAACATCAAATGTCTTGTCTTTGTAGTGCATTCAACTGAATATGGGTTGAAAAGGATTTGCAAATCATTGTATTCCGTTTTATATTTACAGCTAACACAATTTCCCAACTCATATGGAAACGGGGTTTGTACTTCAGCCTTTTTTCTATCCTTTCTGTAGACATTGTGGATTGTCATGTTATGATTGGATGTACATTTGCTGTCGTCCAGCATTCTGTTTTTGTTTACTTTGTAGCCAGTTCAGTTTTAGGTTTTTTTCTACATAGCCTTCCCCAAGCTTCAATGCATTTTCTTGCTAGCTCTCACTTTTTGTTTATTTTTGGTTTAAGCATTAGACACCTTTTTTACCTGCACACTGCCTCCCAGTGTTTCCAACATCTCCAAAGTAATTAGCTACCGGCTGCCACCTACTGATATGGAAGAGTATTACAGGGTTACTCTGCCCAGCTCTAGACAGCACCCACACTCAACAACAACACATAGTTTGCAGACTATAATTACTGTTTTGCAAAAAATATTTTTAACCCAAATAGGTGAAATGAGTCTGCCACGGCACACCAGATTGTATCTCACGACACACTAGTGTGCCACTGCACAGTGGTTGAAAAACACTGCCTCAACCTATGAGCACATTGGTTTCACCACCAAGAGCTCATATTATGGTTTTTATTTCAACATAACACTTCTTTGGCCAACATTTTGCATAGATTTAGTTTTACTGGCCATCTTCTTGCTTTCTGACTGTCACTTCAGAAGGCACCTTTTTTTGGTCCGTTTTATTTACGTACCAAAGTCCTCCTCCAGGCCATGTTGTAGACTTTAACACTTCTACAAATCCCGTTTCCTTATGAGTTGGGAAATTGTGTTAGATGTAAATATAAACGGAATACAATGATTTGCAAATCCTTTTCCGTTCATATTAACATCAAACACAATTTCCACACTCATATGGAAACAGGGTTTGTTTATTGAGTCTACTGACAGATTGAAGCTCGAACTATATGCTTCTTTTTGGTAGAAATGGGCAACAGCAGAGGATCTTTGCATGTACGAGCCAGTCTGCCACACAACAAAAGAGTAGGGAAAAAGCAACTTATTGACTAAAACTGAATAAAAATAACTGACTGGCACAACTCTTCGGGTAAAACTTTACCATATATGGTGATATTTGCTGACCTAACTAAGGCAAATTACGTTCCTAAAGTCTCAAATTCCAAAAGGCTCGCTAGGACCAAGTTAAGGAAGAAGGCAATATTGTTTTATAAGTATTTCCCCCATGCCTCCACACTTTGATTTAAAATTTTTGGGACTCATAGCGATCCGCAAAAAAGGTGTACCAACAGGTAAGATGCGTGCATAATAGGAAGCTTTTAAAGCAGCCTAGCCCATTGAAATGAATTGAAATCAATTAAATCTGTGCTCGGTCCTCCTGACACGTTGTCATTTTAACATGTAAGATGCCTTTTTAAAAATAAGAATCTTTTAAATAAGAAATATTGTCTGATAAACTATAATCTGATACACTCGAGTCATACAAACAACAACATTACAATAGTTTTATGAAGTAATATAACACATTAATAATGTACAGCATTTACCTATTCCAGCAGAGTGAAGAGGACTTTGAAATCCCTTTTACTTCTAATTGATGTCTTCCCGTCCCATTCGATCCAAAATCTACAATGAAACAAGTTACAGAATAGGAAAGGCTGAGATAGTAGCAAGTAATGGTGTTGAATAATTGGATATTCCTATGCTATTTCGCAATCGGTGTTGTGACGGAGAAGAGGTGATTTGACACTTTTCAGGCATTACAAAGCAGCAGGGGGACTGTAGAGGACATGGCCGTTGTTCATAACGCGGCACAGCGACAGTCTCCCTTTGAGACCCAGAACAGCCTTTGGCGTGAGCATTAAGCCGAGCTGGGGGCGGGTAAGCAAGCCTCAGCAGGAAGAGGATGTCGGCTGGAAGGCTGTGGAAGCTGGACTACTGCTAAAGGTTTGGTTTCCAGTGGTTGAAATACAAAGTTGTTTCAATCTCTAGCTATACGGTAATGCTAGCAAGTAAGGCCGGATGTTTTGGAGCAGATCAGCATTGCATTCTGGTATCCCAGAAGCATCCCACTCAGCATCTGCCCAGCCTCAGTATGAGTAATGATTTATTTTGGAGACCAGTTGGGGTCTTTCCTCTTTAGCCAAAGCCAGTGGCTGCTCCGCTCTGCCACCCGCAATGTTTCCTTTATGGCCTGACGTAGAGCTTGACCGCCAACTCCCAGCTCCCTCATCAGCCTAATTGTTGATGTTGCCATCCAACTTGTACAGGGCAGACTTGTGTTCTCCAGCCTCGCCGTTCTGCATATCGGAGTTTTTTCCGCTCAAAAGCTTCCTCCACCGCATCCTCCCAAGGGACTGTGAGTTCAACAAAGTACACGATGTGCTGGGAGTTGGACCACAGGACTAGGTCAGGCCGCAAGTTAGTAATTGCTATCTCTGGTGGAACGATGAGTTTCTTTTACACGTCTACCAGCATCTGCCAGTCCCGAGCTAGCTCCAGCTGTCCCAACCTGGGCCTTGATGATGTCTTTCGTTGCCTTTGTTCCCTCTCTCTAACAAAGGCAAATGGCATATTTAGGTTGGCTGTCCTGGGTGGCAAGGGGTTGTTGGTTGTTCTCCTGCTTTTCAGGATTGCTGCCAAGCATTTGAGGACTTTGTTGTGGTGTATTATCCTTGGGAGAGGCTCACTTTACAGCCAGTGAGGATGTGTCTGAGTGTAGCTGGTGTTGAGCACAGGGGGCATTTTGGATCTTCACCCAGCCATTGGTTGAGGTTTTTGGGGGTGGGAAAGACATCAGAGGTTGCTCGAAGTAGGAGACCTACTCTACTCGATTCCATCTCCCATATGTCCCTCCCGCTGATCTTCCGTTTCTCCACCTCTTCCCACCTTGTCCACTGGCCCTGCTTAGCTTGCACCCAACTTTAACCAAAACAAAAAGCTGAGAGATTACCTTGTATCTTCAAAAAACTTGTAAGTTGAGGTTGCACTGTATTTTTTTACATTTTAAATACACTGGTAAAATCACAAAATGTCCAATACTTTTTAGTGTGTGCTGAAAAGATTAGACATAAATCTTAAATATGATATTCACCCCATCTGTAGGGTGCTCGGAAAGGGATTATAAGTACAGTGGAACCTCGGTTACCAATTACTTGGTTCATAAACTTAAAAGTTTGTCAAGTGAAGCAGTGGTCTCAATAGGAAACGATGTAAAGATGTGTGAGTGGTTCTAGCCTCGACAAATGTCCCTATTTTGCTAAAATAACAAAATGCTCACTTTGAAGAACGAAAATATAATTAAAAAAATCTAATTGATGAGGTGGAAACTTGTTCAGGGTGCACCCCGCCTTCCGCCCGATTGTAGCTGAGATAGGCACCAGCACCCCCCACGACCTCAAAGGGAATAAGCGGTAGAAAATGGATGGATGGAATTTAAAACATTTGAATGCTCGTACAACGCTTCAAACCTTTAGCCTATCAGTATGTGGAATTAAATGATGGAATGGATTAATCAAAGAAATGAAACAAAGCACCAATATGATTCAGTCCAAGAGACTGTTCACAAAGTAAACAGAACAAGAATTATGGTCAACATCATGAACCCTTTTTTTACATTTTTTTTATTGAGACAAAGATTATTAATGTAATATTTGTTTAATTAACGTGGTACAATATTTATTTGCAATGTATTTGTTCACTGTTATGTTACAGTGAACAAGGAAATGGGCTAAAATTGCTATGGTATGAAAAGGGGTAGGATTACATAAGCTCAACTTCTTCCTACTCCTTTTCGAAGGTGCTGGAATGAAACCACTGGAAATATGTGATGAATTGCATTGTTTGTATGCATGTTGGAAAGAAACTGAAACTGAACTGAAGACTGTGTAATAGTGTGTACTGTATATGTATCAAACAAACATAACAATGGGTGTCATGGCTCACCAATCTGCGCTGTCAACACACACACACACACACACACACACATACCTATGGTGCTCTCAAAATCATTAACAACCATGTTTCCCCCAATAAAAAAAAAAAGGCAAGTGTCATTTTTACCTTTTTGTTGGTGAATATTTGTGGCACGCGAGTAAGAAAAGATGAATGTTAGTGATGAATGTAGAGAGTGGAGAGGCAGGGAGGAGCAGCATGCCAAAAGAGAGCCCCACGCCTTTCTTCCTCTTTTGTTCATTTCACTTGGAAAAAGCTGGGCTTTACTTGACCCTTGCTGCACAAGAACTCTGTCCAGCGTGCCTAGTTTTTGGTGATGCTTTAAAATTTGACCTTACTAGTGACCCATTATGTTGTCGTTATTGGCCTTTTTCCTTGCAAATAGTTATTTTTCCTCCTCCTTTCTCGTCTGGTTTGTTGGCTTTTTAGACCCATGTTAAGTTAGCAAAATAGACAAAACTTTGTGAATGGGGAGAAAAGAAACACACGCCATGGCTTGCGTGTCCTGTCCTGTGCAGCAAGTGTTGTGGATATCTCTGCCTCCGCAACAATGATGTGCCTTGCTTTTTGCCAGCAGGCGTGATAGAAATGAATGACTAAGACGTTGGTACACAGAGAGATGGATGGGACACAGATCCATATTTGGCTCAATGTAAAAGTTCATATATTGAAAAGTTTGTAAATTGAGGTTCTACTATGTACTGTAGGAAAAGTCTTTTGAAATTGACCTTGTAAATAGTGTGTCAACTCTCTTTTAAAGTGCACCAAAAGTTTTGTAAAAGTTTTTCATTGCATCCTTTTTTGTGTATTTGGCAGGTGGAGCCGGATATTCCCGCCAAGAGGAGTCGCATTGATTGTAGCTCTGAAGGTAATCTCATTACTTCAACACCGCAAACAAGAACCCTTGCCAACAAATCAGTCTCCAGGGTTTGCAGAAAAAGTCCAATTAAAGGTAGAGTTTTGTTCATTTAAGCAGCATGAAGCTATACTTGACGGTCATGTTGTCCACTCATGTTTGTTCTCTCTTGGTTCAGATACAATGACGTGCAACAGCAAGCCCTTAAAGCCAAACGGCAAGCTCGAAGCTCCAGTTGAGGAAGCGAGCAGTACGCCGCGCACTACACTGCTGGGAACAATCTTTTCTCCTGTTTTCAACTTTTTCTCACCAGCAACTAAAACTGGTAAAACAACACAGAATTTCTTCAACTTTGAGTATTTACACTTCTGTATTCTACCCAGCAGACATTCTAGTCTTTCCCACAGGACTGCAATCAGTCCATGACACCGGTGTATGAGATTTTATCGGACAAAAATGGGGAGGAAACTAGTGGTATCCTGATCTTATATTATCAAACACCTATCGGATTTTATCAGCTTGCATCTAAAGTCTCTGCAGTGTGTCCACTAGGCCTGGGTGATATGGCCTGAAAATAAAATCCCTGATTTTTTTTCACAAAAAATTAGATTTTGTTCCCAGATTTCAAATCCTCTCCAAAAGTATCTGTTTTTATGTTATGAAAATGTACATTAAGTGTACAGTATATCTTGAAGCCATCACCGCTATTTTTTTTCTTGACACATTTGAAAATAGACTTCATAAACATGATCAAGGGTGATTGGTCAAATGCAGAGAATAATTTCGCCAGCCCTAGTGTGTGTGTGACAATCATTGGTACTTCACTTAATTGCATAGATTGACCCGGTCACAACGTAAGGTACACTTGCACAGGCTCTAGAGCAGAGATGGATACAGGATCTAGAGCAGGAGTGGTCATTATGTTGATCGCGCAGGGTGTGTCAGTCGGTCGCCAAGCATTAAAAATAGACCTAATAATGACTAAATATCAACCTTCGCTATGACGGCACTGTTTTACCGTCATAAGTTCCGGAATTTGCATGCACGTTGCGCAGCCTATTATTATTATTATAATTTTTTTCTATTTTGTTTTCATATTCGTGAGAAGCCATAATCAAAATCAAAATGTGATTAATTTTCCAGCACAAGAGTGGGCCGTGGAGTGTTCCATTAAAATGATGTATTGTGAACAACAAGCTTTGTTTAGAAACAACGAGTAGGGTGGGGGCCGACTCACGCAGACAAAGGTGTGTACACGGGAGGTAAAACCTGTTGGAATTGGGCAGTTTCTTATAAGATTGGTAATGAAAGTTAAAAATAGATTTGGATGTTGTGTCATTTCTCCTGGGGGCTACAAAATATTACTTAACATTTTTTCAAGTAAAAAAACAACTTATTTTGTAGGTAAGGCGGTAATAAAAATGCCATGGTGGCTTACCACATTCAATGACATTAAGGGGAAACCCTGAACATCGTGATGTGTTTTTGAATGCTTAAAATGAGCAATATACGAAAATATGAAATATTAGAAATGTGCCTTTTACTTCATTACATATATACTTACAGCTTGTATATCACCATATGAATGGAGGTGTTTTTTAAGGGCTTTTATAGGCAGAATAGACTAACTCCCATAGGCTTCATAGTAAGATGATGTTTGATCGCATTTATTAACTATTTAGAATACACATAAGGATTGTGAATGATAAGCAAAATTCCCCAAAAAGTGAAGTTCCTCTTTGAATTGTAGATATGTACTATGCAATTTGACTCAAAAAGTTATGGACCGATTTTCATGAAATTTTCAGGAAATGTCCGCAAAAATACTATTCCTCTTATCTACTCAGAACACACTTCTCCTGCACGTTTTCTCTTTTCCTCCCCTTAACAGCATTCCACGCTCATTGCCGTCCCGCTTTTGGGCGATGTAGTTTATTTTTAGACCAGCCAATGTAAAACGCGCCAGAAAAAAAACAACACTCACCAAGTTTTTGTTTAAAACCATTACATGTCGCGGCATTTTTGCCAGGCTTTTGAAACCGCTTTACTGCGGTATCTAGAATAAAATTACATTTCTATTCAATTCTGTACTTCAGTCATATAAATTATGATAAGCAAGAAACAAAATCCACAACAAACTCTCATAATTATTGCAGCAATACCTAACGTGAAAAAAACAACTTGCTTGCGTTGTAATGTTGATGCTCATATTTCCTGGTGTTTGTGAATGCAACCTCCTTGCCACAACCATCATTGGTGCATAATGTATTGTGGTGTAGTGTTATAGTGGCTAGGGCTGAGGCGGATTATGAGGGCTGCTGTTGACGTGTTAAGGTAGGCACTAAGGTTTAAAAACTACAATCTTCTGTTGGGATGCTACAACACTTACAAGACATTACTTGCGCACTATTACTGCCATGCACTTGTTGCAAATGGCTGAGGTTGAGGTCAATTAGCGCATGAATAGACACTGATAGCCATTTTTAACTGATCAGTGATAGGGTCAGGGTAAGGAGTTGGGGTTACGTGTTTCCAAGCCCAGCCGATCTTTACCGTAGCTGTTTCCCAGTGTGTGCATGTAAAGATTGTACTCGCATGAAAGGTTCCTTCAAAAGGGATGCATGCTCAAAAAGACACCATCACATTTCCGGAGTCCTTGTTACACACATGCAGACATGCAGGAGGTGCATGTCCTGAGAGCAAGCTGCAACAAACATGTCGTCTATCCACGGTGCCTCTTCTTAGATACAAATCCTCACCACCATCCCGGAAAATAAACTCAAGTTTCTTCCAAGTACCATTATTACTGCAAAACTATAGAGGAAAGGGAATGGCTAAGCATGCGATACGTACACACACACACACACACACTGAGCAGGACAACACAAGAAGCTAACCACTAATAACATTTCGATGTACCGGTAAAGTAGAGGTGATCGATCCAGATGTCGATTCTATCGATACATAGTATGGTATCAGTGGTTAAATCGGTATTTTTGTGTTTCTGGGGTCTTTTTTGTTAATGTTAATAAAAAATAAGGCTTTCATGGCAAAGCTTAAATGATATAAATGGGAGCCGATAGTAGTTTTAACTTGGTTAGTGGCACTAGCCACTTCATTTTGTTTTAAAAGTTTTTAGATGACATTCAGTACCACAATTTATTGCATGATTTTTTTTTAATCATCTGAATACTAGCAAATTCAATAAGATCATACTAATAAAAGTATGTTATTATGTTTACTTACTATAGTTTTAAGTTAAGTTACTATGAAATGTTTTTATTTCAATAATCTCGTAAAAAAAAATCTATTCAGGACTTGAAATCAGATCGGTGGCCAAAAATGTTTGCCTACTTTTCTTCTTTGGTCTGGCTACTACTGTTTACATTGGCATTGCTGCCATTATGGAGCTGGCTTTTGGTACCTGTCCCTAATTATGTGTTGTTATTTGTGGCGCTCCAAATTGATTAATTGCCACCTGCTACAAATAAATACATTCATGTTTGGAAAACTGCATTTTTCAAGTTCAACTCTTTTTCTTTAATTGTAGGAAAGGCTACTTGAGATGTTTTCTGTTTGTTTTTTTTTTGCATGAAAAAATTATAAAAAGATGACCAGCGAAATACATGATAATTGTTAACATGCAATATTATGGATTGCAATGTTAATTTTGTGGCCCTCGTTTCAGCCACTCCGGGTTCGGACTCTCCTGGCCAAGCGATGGAGGCAGAGGAGATCATGAAGCAACTAGACATCGAGCAGGCAGAGGAAATGCCAAGCAGCATGCTCACATCCTCCGAGGGCATCACCGCTTGTCACGCTGCCCCCATGTTTCCGCAGAGACTGCAGATGACTTCAGACTCCACCATAGAGGACGCAGAGATTGGGACTGAAACTGACATGCCCTCATTAACAGGTAAACACCAGCTCGGACTCTTCCCAGACCCTCAGATTGTCCTGCTTTTACTGCTCAGTTAGCTTTAAACCGAAGTAGGGTTATCACGATACCAAAATTTAAGTAGTGAACCTATACCTATGATACTTATTTGATACCATGATAAAAATGGCTAATCTATGTACTTTTAAATGTACTACTTTACTGAAAACTGTTTTAAACTTTTGAGTATTTAAGATTGTTGTGCCTCAACATGATTTGGCACACTTCAAATTGCAGTCGCCGCTGCCAGGAGGTAACTATACATTGAAAAAATAACCACAACGGCCTCCCTATCCAAACAGTATTGTGCTAATAAATATGGTCATACACACGCAAACACACACACACACACACACACACACACACGCAAGCACGCGCACAGACTTAAAGACTTAGACTTCCTTTTATGTCATTCAAATTTGAACTTGACAGTAAAGATAAAAACAAAATTTTGTTGCATTAGCTGGTTGTAGTGCAGGATAAAAGAGCAATGAGGTGCAGATATAAATACATAGATTACTGTACAGATAAATATATTGCACTTTTGCATATGCATCCACGTTTATGGAGGTATGTTGTCTTGGCTTTATATTCCCATAAGTTAATCCATTTTTGGGGGGAATTGAGGGGATTATTTGATGCATTCAAGAGTCTTAGGGCCTGAGGGAAGAAGCCGTTACAGAACCTGGAAGTTCTGCTACGGAGGCTGCGGAAGCTGTTTCTAGAGTCCAGCAGTGAAAAGTGTCCTTGGTGGGGGTGGGAGGGGTCTCTGCAGAATGTGTGTGTGTGGTAGACTCGTCAGGATACAGAGACATCCTGGATGCAAACCTGCTTTAGAGCGCTGTAGAAGTTGATCATCATGTGAATTATGCCGCGGAGAAGAAAAACAAGATGTGAAGTCATATGCAACCCTTTTATTTATTTATTTTTTTCCAAGATGGCGCTGCTGTAGTGGCTGCTGTAGGCAGGAGCTTTGTGCTCTTGTGTCATCCTTTTGTGTTTCCCTCTTGTTTTCATGTGTTATTATATTTTTTTGCATTTTGGTCCGGGACCCTTTGAGACTGTGTGACAAGGGGTGCCACTTTCGTGACCTCTGTGGTGCTTTTTTTGTGGACTTTTGGATCTGCCTCCCGGGAGCCTTTTGGCCATGGAGACCAGCTGCTGGGTCTCTGCTACACCTGAGTCTGTTTGGAGGGACTGGTGGAGATGCGGATGAGGGGACAGGACTGCGGAGCTAGCACTGAGCGCTGGGACGGAGAGGCTTCGCGGTGTCTCGACTGGGTGAGCAGGTGTCGGACACCTCAGTCACCTTGGACGTATCCTCACTCACCCATGCGGACTGGACATTGGCCGAGAGCGGAGTCGGCTGTCTAGGTTGCTTTGTAGGGTCTGCTACTGTCTCTGGCCATGTTCCCTCCACCCCAGCGGACGATGGCGTGGAACACCGCAGAGGCCACCACAGTGGATATGTTTCTTTTACTTTTTATTCATAGCTGTATGTAGAAGTGTCTGGTTGTATTTGCTGCTTTAATGTCTTTAATGTCCTCTGTGTTCTTTGATGTTTGATGTTTCCCTCTTACATGTGTACTATGGCTATGAGTTGTTGTTTTTTTTTTTGGTTTTTTTCCCCCTTGGCCTCAGTCTGCACCCCCACTCCAGGGCCCAGGCTAAGACCGATTTTTTTTAATTTTTTAATTTTATTTTAATCTTCTATCCCCCCTCCCCCCTGTTTACATGTATGTCATCTTTTTTGTAAGGGGCGCTGGAAGCCGGCAGACCCGTCAGCGATCCTGTTCTGTCTCCCTGTAATGTTTGTCTGATCTTGAATGGGATTGTGCTGAAAATTGTAATTTTCCTGAAGGAACTCTCCTGACGGAATAAATAAAGTACTATCTATCTAATCTAATCTATTGAGTGAATCTGTAAATACTTAATCACATGTGATTGTGTTTGTTTTTTTACATTTTAAATACATTTCGAAAAGCTTTTAAACGTGTTCACCCAAAAGTAAATAACCAATTGTTTAAGAACGTCTTTCAAACCCATGACTTCAGGACAGCATAGTCGCTACATCTTCCTTTCAATGTGCAGGTCTTGTGCACTGGGCTTGAAAACTTGCACACCTAAATGAACTATTTGCCCTCTTTCTTTCTCCACAGCTCCTGGTTGTTTGCCAGTTGGCAGCTATCCACACACTTTACCTTCCACCCCTGCAGAGCCGTCATATGAGGATGACTGGGAGGTGTTTGACCCGTAAGTAGATCCTATCTTAAGCCTACAAAAACTCAGAACCAAATGTAGGAGAGCAATTAGCTTCTCCTCATGTAAGCGATACTATGGTCTGAATTTAGCTTGTTTTTTGCAAAATGCCAACATTTTTTAAAGAACAGAGCAAGAAAGTTGCCCCATCCGTTGAGGACAGATAGCTCCTTCAGTTGATGGACAGAGAGATGTTCATGAAGGATGCTAACAGTTGAGTAGCTCCACCATCCTTTCCGACACAAAGGGCAGCGACTCCCCAACAACAGAGGACTAGTTTTGTCCCGCTTAACCAGACTTTGCCGCACTCTTATGAAATGTTCTTTTCTGGCTTATGTGCAAAAAAATCATGGATCCAAAATCATGCTGAATTATCTCCACTGCTGCATTCTGGAGAGGAATGCTTGCACCTTCCCAGTTTGGGTCTCGGTCATCTACACATGCCTGACCATCCGAGAGCTGTGTTTGACTCCAGTGCTTCACATGGTGGCATCTCCCTTAACAATGTGGTGTTCGCTGGTCCAGACTGGAAGGACGGCTTGCTCGGAGTGTTGAGGCGGTTTAGGTGTGAGAAAGTCGCCATCATGACGTACTTTAAAAAGATGTTTAGCAAGGGAATAGATACGTTTTTTTCGGTGTCGTTTCCACTTTTCTATTCTGTGTAACGATCCAGTTCCTTATCGGTTCCAGGGTTTCTACTGAAGTCCTAATGTGACCTTACAAAGCCAATGTGAGGTCTTAATGGCTAACTGCACTTTTTATTTTTATTTTGCCTATCGTTCAAAATCCTTGAGAGTCAAGAATCTACTTTTTAATTTTTTTTTACATTTATTTTGAATATGATTAAACACTTGGAAGATGCAGCTAATGGGAGTCACCATTGAATAGAATAGAATAGAATAGAATAGAGTTTTATTGTCATTATTGCAATGAACAGGTTCAAAGAACAACAAAATTGGAGCAGCTCCTCCTAAGGTGCATATACAATATGGTAGTATAAATTTAAAAAAATAAATAAATAAAAAATAAATTAAAAAAAAAAAGATAGAGATGACAGATGTATCTATGTATACATACATAAAACATTATTTCACATTGTAGTCCAAAAAAATAGAAAAACATTTAAACATTACACATGAGGACATGATGGACATATGGACACTCAGTGCCTGTTTAGTGCTACTATGGCTCTTGGGTAAAAGCTATTTTTTAGTCTATTGGTGCTCGCTTTTAGCACCCTGTAGCGTCTGCCTGAGGGTAGCAGTTCCAGGTGGCTGTGCCCGGGGTGGAATGGGTCTTTCAGGATGCTCTGTGCTTTCCTGAGACAGCGGGAGCTGTACAGGTCAGCCAGGGGGGGAGGGGGCATCCGATTAACTTCTGGGCGGTCTTTATGACTCTCTGGAGCGCCGTTCTCTCTGCGGCCGTGCAGCTGCTGAACCACACGCAGATGCAGTAGGTCAGGATGCTCTCAATGGAGCACCGGTAGAAGGACACCAGCAGTTCCTGTGAGAGGTGGTTGTTCCTGAGTATTCTCAGGAAGTGCAGTCTCTGGTGTGCCTTCTTGATGGTAGCCGTGGTGTTGGTGCTCCAGGATAGGTCGTTGGCCAGGTGGACTCCCAGGGAGCGGAAGTCGGAGACCCTCTCCACACAGTCACCACTGATGATCAGGGGCAGGATGTCCGTTTTTTTCCTCCTGAAGTCTATGACCAGCTCCTTGGTCTTGGAGGTGTTCAGGGCCAGGTTGTTGACTTTGCACCAATCCGACAGCTTCTCCACCTCATCCCGATATGCAGCCTCGTCTCCCTCCGAGATGAGCCCCACTATGGTGGTGTCATCCGCAAATTTGATGATGGAGTTGCTGGAGTGGGCAGGTGTGCAGTCGTATGTGTAGATGGAGTAGAGAAGGGGGCTCAGCACGCAGCCTTGTGGAGAGCCGGTACTGAGGTGCAGGCTTGTTGACATGTGGCGACCCAACTGCACCCTCTGGGAGCGGTTGGATAAGAAGTCCTTAATCCACATGCAGATGGAGTTCGAGAGACCCAGGTCTGACAGTTTGGACACCAGTCTATCAGGAATAATGGTGTTAAATGCCGAGCTATAATCCACAAAAAGCAGCCGCACGTAGCTTCCCCCCGTCTCCAGGTGACCCAGGGAGGAGTGCAGGGCTGTGGCGATGGCGTCCTCTGTGGACCTGTTGGCTCTGTAGGCAAACTGGTGTGGGTCGAGCTCGGGAGGGAGGACTGAGGTGATATGGGTCCGTACCAGCTTCTCGAAGCACTTCATAGCTATAGGTGTAAGTGCAACTGGACGGTAGTCATTCAGACATCTGACAGAGTTCTTCTTCGGCACCGGGATTATTGTGGAGGTCTTCAGGCATGATGGGATGACGGCCTGGGAGAGGGACTGGGTGAAGATCTTCGTAAATACTCCGGCCAGCTGGTCTGCACAGTCTCTTAGTACCTGTCCCGGGACTCCATCTGGGCCCGTAGCCTTCCTCGGGTTCACTGCCTTCAGCGTGCGTCTCACCTCATGCTCCTCCAGTATAAGGGTGCAGCTGCTGTGGGTGTTGGGTGGAACTGTTGTGACGGCTGCAGGTGTTTTCCCTCAAATCGGGCGAAGAAGCTGTTTAACTCCCCTGCTCGAGAGGCGTCGCCGTCAGCCGAAGGGTTACTGGGTCTGAAGTTGGTCATGTCTTTTATTCCTTTCCATACCTCCTTGGTGTTGTTGCTCTGCAGGTGGGCTTCCATTTTCCTCCTATGTTCAGCTTTTGCCTCTCTGATGCCTCTCTTCAGATTGGCTCTGGCAGCACTGTAGAGTGCCAGGTCCTGCGCTTTGAAGGCACTGTCTCTCTCTTTGAGTAAGCCCTGGACTGTTTTTGTCATCCAGGGCTTCCTGTTGGGGTAGACTCGGATGCGCTTGTCCACTGTGACAGTGTCTATGCAGTGTTTGATGTACCCCAGGACTGCTTCTGTGTACTGCTCCAAGTCTGGGTTTTCAAAAACTGACCAGTCTGTTGTATCAAAGCAGTCCTGCAGCTGTTCCATGGCTCCCTCCGGCCATGTTTTGACCGTTTTGGTTGTGATAGGAGCACTTTTTCTTATTGGTGTATAAGCTGGCAAAAGGAGCAGGGATATGTGGTCAGACTTGCCTAATTGGGAAAGTTGTTTGGCTCTATATCCTTTTTTTATGTTGGAATAGACTTTGTCCAGTGTGTTAGCTCCCCTCGTAGCACACTTCACATGCTGGTGAAGTATGGGGAGCACTTTTTTCAGGTCGACATGATTAAAGTCCCCCGCTATGATGTGGATGCCGTCGGGATATTTGTTCTGTTGTGCACTGATTGTATCGTGCAACAGAGCTAGCGCCGTGCTAGCGTTAGCATTGGGAGCTATATACACGTTTGTGATCAGGACAGCAGAGTGCTCCCTGGCTAGATGGAAGGGTCGGCATTTAACTGTAAAATATTCCAGATCTTGGGAACAGTGGCTGTTAACTACCTTTGAATCAGAAGTCCACTTGTTGTTTAGGTAGGTTAGCAGTCCACCCCCACGCCGCTTGCCGGAAGACACTGCGTTTCTGTCCTGTCTGTGTGCTGTGTGACCGGTTAGCTCCATGCTAGCGTCGGGTATTGAGGACGTTAACCAGGTTTCCGTAAACAATAGGGCGCAGCTGTCCATCACAGTGTTTTGTGCTACACGGAGCCTCACCTCGTCCATCTTGTCCTCTTCACCATGAGGAGCGAGCGACCTCGCATTAGCCAGGAATAGACTTGGTATCGGTGGTCTGTTTGGGTTCATTTTTAGTCTGGCTAACACACCGCCCCTTCGGCCACGGCGTCTTCGCCTCCGCCTCCCCCTCGCCGGGCACAGTAGCCATGGAGCTCCAGGGCTACGTGCTAACTCCTCTGGGATGTTGTGTCGGCTTGTAAAATCCACCGAAATAGTCTGCTCAGACCGCAATCCAATCTCCAACAAATCGTTTCGGCTGTACATAACCTTCGCCCAGCAATTTGCTGACTGGGCTAGTAATAAACTATATAAAAACAATAAAAACAATGCACCTAAGGGGAGAGCCTGAAACGTCGCGTCCATGCGCGCCGCCAATTTCAATTCAATTGTAGCCTTCAAAGCCCTGTAAAATATATTCCAAACCTTCCAACGTTTTACAAAACCAAACCAATGAATTTGTCATTTTGTGTAACTGGTAAATAAAAACAGAATACAATTTGCAAATCCTTTTCAACCTAAATTCAATTGAATAGACTGCAAAGACAAGATATTTAACGTTTGAACTGGGAAACTTTTTTAGTTTTTGCAAATATTAGCACATTTGGGATTTGATGTCTGCAACATGTTTCAAAAAAGCTGGCACAAGTGGCACAAAAGACTGATAAAGTTGAGGAATGCTCATCAAACACCTACTTGGAACATCCACAGGTGAACAGGCTAATTGGGAAAAGGTGGGTGCTATGATTGGCTATAAAAGCAGCTTCCATGAAATGTTCAGTCATTCACAAACAAGGATGGGGCGAGGGTCACCACTTTGTGAACAAATGCATGAGCAAACTGTCCAACAGTTTTAGAACAACATTTTTCAACCAGCTATTGGAAGGACTTTAGGGATTTCACCATCTACGGTCTGTAATATCATCAAAAGGTTCAGAGAATCTGGAGAAATCACTGCACGTGAGCGGTGATATTACGGACCTTCGAGCCCTCAGGCGGTACTGCATCAAAAAGCGACATCAATGTGTAAAGAATATCACCACATTGGCTCAGGAACACTTCAGAAAACCGCAGTCTATTCAATTGAATATACCGTATTTCCTTGAATTGCCGCCAGGGCGCTAATTAATTTAAAAGCTCTTCTCAGTCCGGCGCTAACCAAAGGCATGCTGTAAAGGTAAGCATGCGCTAATTAATTTAAAACCTCATGCAGTAAAAATTTGAGTGTGATGTAAGGATACCATCATGAAAAGCACATTTAATAAAGAAAACTTTGTTATGGTCTTACTTTTACTTATAAATGAAGTCCATGCCAGCTCCTTCTGATCAAAAGCATCGATAACTTGTTCATAGAAGTCTTCCTTATCTTTCTTCAGTTTTAAAAGTCTCTCTGTCCCGATGGAGATCTTCCTTTATTACCTCCTGCTTCGATTGAAAGTCCAGTTTAGAAAACTGCTATCAGACCGCTGCTATCAGTTAGCTCGGCTCCTCACGTGTAGTGCGGGCGACGACAGAATTTTCCTCAGGACAACTCCCCCTCCCGTTCTGCTCTGTGGGTGATCTCTTTATCCCACCGCTGCCACCATGAAGTGATATTGTATAAATAATACACTGGGTATTTAGGACTGGAACGTGCTTTATTCCAGCCCGGTTGTTTACATAGCCAGCATAGGTGTTACATCCTAAAAGGTCCGTCGTGCAACCCCCGCGTCAAATCCGTTCCCAGCACATATCACGTCACTCGTTGTCACTTCTTCTGCAACCGAGTAGTCACAAGAAGGATCACTAGCGCCCTCTACCACCAGGAGGCGGGAGTCATTTAAAGACTCATATTTGATACATGCAGCTACGTTATATTAATAAAACATAGCTGCTTACTGTTCTTTTTAGCATACCGGTATTCAATAGCTTGGACCTTATATCCTACTGAATAGCTCTTAATCTTCTTCCAATTATGCAATTTCAAATTACCGGTATTAAAATCAGCCTCCTCCATTTTGAAAATGATGACAGGAGAAGTGTCACTCGTGACGTCACCAGTTTGACCCGGCGGTAATACTAAGCACGCGCTAATTATTTTGCGACGCGAGTTTGACCCGGCAATAATTCAAGACAGGCACATACTATATACCCGGCGGCAATTCAAGGAAATACGCTCAGTTGAAAATTGTATTCTGTTTTTATTTACAAATGACACAACGTGCCAACTTCACGGGTTTTGGATTTTGTAGTATCAGCACTGTGTATTTTGTCCTAACTTGTGAACAGTGGTTCTTCATGCTGTTTCTTAAACTGTCTTTAAGGTACTTTTTCATCAAACATGTGCCGCCTCTGACAGAAGAGCAGCTGACGCGCAAACCAGCTTTACCTTTGAAAACCCGCAGCGCGCCAGAGTTTTCTCTTGTCCTAGATTTGGTAAGCAGTCAATGATCCCTTGGAATATGGTTTGAGTAGAAATGTATTTCAATGCGATTTGTACCTTTTTAGGATGAAACTCTGGTCCATTGCAGTTTGAACGAGCTGGAAGATGCCGCTTTGACGTTCCCTGTGCTCTTCCAGGACGTGATATACCAGGTAGTAGCTGTACGGCGGATATTTGTAAGTCCTTGGTGCTCTTCTTTATATTTCTACTTTTTCTTTCTTAGGTGTATGTGCGATTGAGACCCTTTTTCCGAGAGTTTCTCGAGCGCATGTCGCAAATGTATGAGGTAAAAACTTATTTTACACGAGGCAAGTTGACTCGCGGTTATCTGGAACTGCACTGGCTAACAAACACATTTTATTCCTTTTTAATATTGCAGATTATCCTCTTCACGGCGTCAAAAAAAGTCTATGCTGACAAGTTGCTAAACATCTTGGATCCAAAGAAGCAATTAGTCAGGTCAGTCAAGTATTTTGGATAAATATAAAATAAATATATTTTTTTTATGTGTACAAAAGTACTGTTACACCTGAAAATGCAAAACTAAATTACTTGGCCTTTGTGTAAACAGCTTTAATAACTTTCAAAAATAAACATAAAAAATGCTAACTACAAGCTCAAAAAAAAAGAAAAATCTACCGTATTTTCCGGACTATTAGGCACAATTAAAATGTATTTTTTTTAAACTCGGCAGTGCGCCTAATGTACGGAAAAATTCTGGGTTTGCTTACCAACCTCGAAGCTATTTTATGTGGTACATTGTGAAATGATAAGTTTGACCAGTAGATGGCAGTCACACATAAGAGATTTGTGTAGACTGCAATATGTCTCAAGTAAACGCCAACATTTAATGTGTTCCATTGAAAATATAGAACATTACACACGGTGCTCAAAAATCTATCAAAATGTTTTCGTACGACTTTGGTAAGCTATGAAGCCACACCACTTGATGGATTGTACTGTGCTTCGACATACCAGTATTATTATGCTGTGTCTATAAGGTAAGACATATCTGGTGTTTTGTTATGTAATATTATGCAAAAGCAACTTTTCTTACCTTCTAATACCTGCTGATCTGTATTTGGGATCTGCATAAATCCTGAAAAATTGCACGCGTCCGCCGCCTTTGTAGTCGACAAGCTTCTTCCTTTTCTCCATCTTCTTGTTATGGGACATTCATCCTCCGATGTTGCCATTTCTAATATAGAGTAGTGTAAAGTTCTTACTTAGATCTGCCATGAAAGTGCTAAAACATACCGGTATAGTGAGTTTATATTATTCACCCAAGGAACTTCAGTTATTAGAGAGTTCCAGTTGGAAGTTTTTTTACAGAACACATTTTTGGGGGATGAGGACATGCTGCTTCGTTATTGAGTGAAGCAAAGTCAGAATGTCATTAAAACGGTTAGCTCCATCTTTTGCATACTTGCCAACCTTGAGACCTCCGATTTCGGGAGGTTTGGGGGTGAGGGGGGTGTGATCGGGGGTGGGGCGGAGGCTTGGTTGGGTGGCGGGGGGCGTGGTTAAGAGGGGTGGCGTATGATTCACCAACTTGAGTATTTCATATATTATTTCATATATATGTATGTGTGGGAAAAATCACAAGACTACTTCATCTCTACAGAACTGTTTCATGAGGGGTTCCCTCAATCATCAGGAGATTTTAATGGAAGCATTCACATACAATGGTTTATATAGGGCACAGAGTGGGTGGGTACAGGCAGGCGTAGGGGCGTGGTGATTGGCTCATTTATATATATATATATAAATATGTATGACATACTTGACTTTAAGTGAATTCTAGCTATATATATTTTATTATATATATAAACAAAATAAATATTTGAATTTCAGACGCCACCTATCAAATAAACAGTAATAAAAACACAGTTGTTCTACTAACTGTACTGTGCTTGCTGGTTAGTAAAAAACAACAACACTTACCTTTCACTATTTGAGTAACCTTTGTTCTTCCATTTGCATATTGGCGAGCGATCTCCGAATCCGGGAACATCCTTGACGGTCTTGTTGTAGACATCCGCAAATGAGAAGGGGATGTTGCTTCCAGCTATCAGCATAGCCATCTTTGTCTCAGCATAAGTTACACCATCGGGTCTCCATTTTGCAAGATGAGCCATAATACTGGGTTGTGAATGATGCTGCGTTGCGGGCGCTTTGTGCTTTGCTGACTGACTGTTCATGGCTGAGTACATCCATTCACCGTGTTCAATGGAGAATTCTCTTCTATAAAATGTACAGGCAACATACCCCTTCCCCTTCAAACTCTCCTGGATAAACTGAAATTTTTGTTTCCAATCGTTCTGGAACTTGCAAGCGTATTTCTTCATTTTGCTCGTCGACGGTGTAATATATATGGTTGGAGTCAATAACCAGGCGACGTGATGAGGTTACGTCTCTTTACTCTGGGTTTCAGAACAGACATTCTATTCTATGTACAGTAGATGGCAGTATTGTCCTGTTTAAGAGGGTCACAAAATTGAGTCAGGTTCTCGTGGAGCTGGAGTGGGCGTGGCCTCCAGCTCCGTCTGAAATTCGGGAGATTTTCGGGAGAAAATTTGTCCCAGGAGGTTTTCGGGAGAGGCGCTGAATTTCGGGAGTCACCCGGAAAATCCGGGAGGGTTGGCAAGTATGGTCTTTTGACACTTCTTCCCCTCCCGTCCTTGCACGCTACACCGCTCCAACAAAGATGATGGGGAGAAGACGCTGTCGAAGTGGAAGCATGTAAATAAGAGCGCCCACAAAACGGCGCATCCTGAAGTGACTGTCAGAAAGCGACTTGAAGATGATCCGTAAAACATCCTCTATGCAAGATTTTGACCAAAAAAACACCATTACATGTTATGTAGACCACAAGGAAGTCTTTTACATTTAGAAAAAAATATTCATTACTCCTTTAATGAGCCCTAGAATCTGGTGTGCTTTATATATGAAAAAAGATAGAAAATAGACCATTCATCAGCAGTGTGCTTTATAATCTGGTGCACCCTATGGTCCGGAAAATACAGTATATACTTTTATAAATGATGCAATATCACAAAAAATATACATGCCAAAAGTCTCAGTCAATTTTTTGAAAAAGGGTTTAGAGAAGTTTGTGAACTTGCAAAATAGAGCAACAAAGCAATTAACGATGGTGAGGTATTAAACAATGAATGAATAAATCATTCACTTACTTAACAGCGCTTGTTAAAACATATGGAGCCCACTGGCCATACTTTGCCCACCCTCATCTAGTCTTACCCCAAACAAACACTTTTCATATATGTCATACATTTGATCTTCTTGTGTGTTCTTTAGACACCGTCTCTTTCGGGAGCATTGTGTGTGCGTGCAAGGAAATTATATAAAAGACCTCAACATTTTGGGACGAGATCTTTCCAAGACGATAATAATCGACAACTCGCCACAAGCCTTTGCCTATCAGGTAGGAAGTGCCACTCACAAATGCTTGTTTGGATTTGTGCGTATGTCTCAATTCCAACCTTTTCTGTTTCAAACAGCTATCTAATGGGATCCCAATCGAAAGTTGGTTTGTTGATAGAAATGACAGCGAGCTTCTCAAGCTTGTTCCTTTCCTGGAGAAACTGGTGGAACTGGTAGGTGTTTATATTCATGATGTACCATAAATGCTCCAAAGAATTATTAGTTATTATAATTCCATTTCCTACAATCTCCTATAGTAAAGGGATCCTCAAACCCCCAATGGTCTGAGAGTAACGGGTTGGGGGTCTGCATTTGTTTTTTTATTGACAGTAAAATTGGCGTATTGTTAACATGCATATACATAGGAAGCTGGGGGACAATGAAAGTAAAGATCTTAAAGCAACAACTCTCACATAGGTATAATGAATGTAAAACTGCCATTACTCTAAAGTAAATCACTTGTTTAGGACTTCTCAAAAAAGTGAACATTGTAACAGAGGCAGAAAGTAGCAACGACATCTTTGCTGGGGCTACTGATGTAGCTTACCACCAGCAGGTGTGAATGAATGTGGAGTCCTACTTCTCTGTGAGCGCTTTGAGTGTTTAGAAAAGCGCGATATAAATCTAAGTTGTTTTGTAAAAGTGGGTCAGGTGTTATGTAGGACTTCCGTTCCTAGACTGATGTTAGTCAGAGCTTCTTCCTAAATGAAGTCCTCAGTTACTCACACAGAACACATGAAGGACCAGAGTTCCTGCGGGTCAATAAAAAGCATTAAACATCATTAGATGGATGTCTGCAACAGTTAAGGCCTAAAGGGCATTAACTACAATGTCAAAAAGCATTAAAGAATGTCATACTATGCTAGGCCTGGGCCGATGGTCAATAAGAACATTACCTGAACAATAAATTAAAATGAACTTGATAACTTGGTTTCTTTGTTTCTGGCTTTCAAAGTTGTTACAAGAGTTCTCACTCTGTGCATCTCTTTCAGCACCTGAGCATGTTTATTTGACAGCAGACTTAAATCAACAAAGTGAGACTCTTGTCAGTCATCCACCTTCTTTGTAAGCCGCTAGCTTCCACACACAGAATTCACCGAGGTCAGTGAGAAGCACCGCTAAGTAACACAAGTTAGGAGCAAATAAGATGATGATAAAGCTGGGAGGGACTATTTCATCCTCAAATTGAATAAGTAACATAAGCCCATCAGCAAGCATGAACTAGCAAGTAGGCTGTGATGGCATTGGCAACTAAAAAGGAACTCAACTGTTCTTTCACGGTTAAAGGGGAACATTATCAGCAGAACTATGTAAGCGTCAATATATACCTTGATGGTGCAGGAAAAAGACCATGTATTTTTTTAACCGATTTCCGAACTCTAAATGGGTGCATTTTGGCGAATTAAACGCCTTTCTGTTTATTGCACTGAAGGCGATGACGTCAGAATGTGACGTCGCCGAGGTAACACACCGCCATTTTCACTTTTAACACATTACAAACACCGGGTCTCAGCTCTGTTTTTTGGACTATTTTCCGGAACCTTGGAGACGTCATGCCTGGTGGGTGTGTTGTCGGAGGGTGTAACAACACTAACAGGGAGGGATTCAAGTTGCACCACTGGCAAGAAGATGCCAAAGTGTCTGCCGCCAGACCCCCATTGAATGTACCAGAGTGTCTCCACATTTGATCGGCGGTGCTAAAGCAGACATGGCACAGAGATGTATGGATAACCTGCAGATGCATTTGCAACGATAGTCAACGAAATTACAAATGTGAGTTTTGTTGATGTTGACTGCCAGCTAATCGATGCTAACATGCTACGCTAATCGATGCTAACATGCTATTTACCGGCGGTGCTAAAGCAGACATGGCACAGAGATGTATGGATAACCCGTAGATGCATTTGCAACTATATTACGTTTCTATCCACCCACATTTAATGCGAAACAAACACTTACCAATCGACGGATTTAAGTTGCTCCCGTGTCAAAAGATGCGAAAGTCCTGATTGTTTGGTGCGCACATTTTACCGGCGATGCTAACGCAGCTATTCGGCCATGCTATGGCTATGAATAGCGTCAATAGCTTCAGTTTCTTCTTCAATACTTTCATACTCCAACCATCGGTTTCAATACATGCGTAATCTGTTGAATCGCTTAAGTCGCTGGAATCCGAGTTTGAATCTGAGCTAATGTCACTATATCTTGCTGTGGTATTCCCATTGTTTGTTTACATTGGCAGCACTGTGTGACGTCACAGTGAAATGAACAGTGTCTTCGCAGAGAGCCAAAATAAGGCACTTTAAAGCTTTATTTAGGGATATTCCGAGACCGGTAACATTTTGAAAAAAATACAACAAGCCACTGGGAACTGATTTTTATTGTTTTTAACCCTTTTGAAATTGTGAATTAAGAAAAAAACTGCACTTCCAAGATGCTCAATATTAATGAAGTGAAATTTTAGTTAGCATGATTTGAGAAGAGATTCTATTTTAGTGTTTGTTTACCTTTTTGGGATACTTATGTTATTGACATTCCAGTTACAAAGGTCAAATACTACAGTATGAAAAATGATTATTGCATTTGAAAGGGTTGCTTGGAGTATTATCAATCACATCTATCAATCAAATGTTATTACGTTAGTGCTTAATTTGGCCAAAGTTGATGTAAACTTTTCAGCTATTCAACATTCATTATTCAAATGCTAACAGTTTTGTCTACACAGGCAATTGTAAGCTTTTGACTACAGTATATAACTATCTGTATTTCAAGTATTTTAAAAAGCATTAAAGCATTAAATTTGATTTCCTGCAGAAACCCTGAGGACACAGAGTGGGGTAAATATTTATTTGGTCCCTCAAAAAGCCTGAGAAAATCACAAACATTTCAATTATTTGTAATTCAGTGAGTGAAATAAGTATTTTATCCTCTATTAAAGCATTACTTCCCAGTTGGTGGAGAAAGCCTGGTTGGAAAAGTAGAGTCCAGGCCTACTAAGCAGTTCATCAGCACCTTTGCAATAATGTTGGACCACTCTTTGCAGTTCCTCTCTGAATCTTAAAGGTTTCGAGGCTGTTGCTTGGTAACTTGAAGCTTCAGCTTCCTCCACAAATCTTCTATAGCATTGAGGTGTGGAGACTGGCTAGACCGCGCTGACCTTCATGTGCTTCTCCTTGAACTTGGAACTATGTTTTGGGTCATTGGAATGCTGGAAGACCCATCCATGACCCATTTCGACTTTCCTGGCTGACAGGAGGAGGTTTTCTTCTAGGGATTCAGTGATAAACTGATCAATGACATCACCGCCAGAGTCCAGCTGCACTCTCACCACCTTCAAGTGAAAGTAGCGATGATTGTCACACTCACACTACATGTGGCCAAATGATTCTCGAGTAGTGCAGGAGTACTGTAAAGACAGTAGTACTTCAGTAGTGCAGTAATACTATAAAGACAGTAGTACTTCAGTAGTGCAGTAATACTATAAAGACAGTAGTACTTCAGTAGTGCAGTAATACTATAAAGACAGTAGTACTTCAGTAGTGCAGTAATACTATAAAGACAGTAGTACTTCAGTAGTGCAGTAATACTATAAAGACAGTAGTACTTCAGTAGTGCAGTAATACTATAAAGACAGTAGTACTTCAGTAGTGCAGTAATACTATAAAGACAGTAGTACTTCAGTAGTGCAGTAATACTATAAAGACAGTAGTACTTCAGTAGTGCAGTAATACTATAAAGACAGTAGTACTTCAGTAGTGCAGTAATACTATAAAGACAGTAGTACTTCAGTAGTGCAGTAATACTATAAAGACAGTAGTACTTCAGTAGTGCAGTAATACTATAAAGACAGTAGTACTTCAGTAGTGCAGTAATACTATAAAGACAGTAGTACTTCAGTAGTGCAGTAATACTATAAAGACAGTAGTACTTCAGTAGTGCAGTAATACTATAAAGACAGTAGTACTTCAGTAGTGCAGTAATACTATAAAGACAGTAGTACTTCAGTAGTGCAGTAATACTATAAAGACAGTAGTACTTCAGTAGTGCAGTAATACTATAAAGACAGTAGTACTTCAGTAGTGCAGTAATACTATAAAGACAGTAGTACTTCAGTAGTGCAGTAATACTATAAAGACAGTAGTACTTCAGTAGTGCAGGAGTACTGTAAAGACAGTAGTACTTCAGTAGTGCAGTAATACTGTAAAGACAGTAGTACTTCAGTAGTGCAGTAATACTATAAAGACAGTAGTACTTCAGTAGTGCAGTAATACTATAAAGACAGTAGTACTTCAGTAGTGCAGTAATACTATAAAGACAGTAGTACTTCAGTAGTGCAGTAATACTGTAAAGACAGTAGTACTTCAGTAGTGCAGTAATACTATAAAGACAGTAGTACTTCAGTAGTGCAGTAATACTATAAAGACAGTAGTACTTCAGTAGTGCAGTAATACTATAAAGACAGTAGTACTTCAGTAGTGCAGTAATACCATAAAGACAGTAGTACTTCAGTAGTGCAGTAATACCGTAAAGACAGTAGTACTTCAGTAGTGCAGTAATACTATAAAGACAGTAGTACTTCAGTAGTGCAGTAATACTATAAAGACAGTAGTACTTCAATAGTGCAGTAATACTATAAAGACAGTAGTACTTCAGTAGTGCAGTAATACTGTAAAGACAGTAGTACTTCAGTAGTGCAGTATTACTATAAAGACAGTAGTACTTCAGTAGTGCTACAAAGACAATAGTACTTCAGTAGTGCAGTAATACAGTAAAGACAGTAGTACTTCAGTAGTGCAGTATTGCTATAAAGACAGTAGTACTTCAGTGGTGCTACGAAGACAGTAGTACTTCAGTAGTGCTACAAAGACAGTAGTACTTCAGTAGTGCAGTAATGCTGTAAAGACAGTAGTACTTCAGTAGTGCAGTAATACTGTAAAGACAGTAGTACTTCAGTAGTGCAGTAATACTATAAAGACAGTAGTACTTCAGTAGTGCAGTATTACTATGAAGACAATAGTACTTCAGTAGTGCAGTAATACTATAAAGACAGTAGTACTTCAGTAGTGCAGTATTACTATAAAGACAGTAGTACTTCAGTAGTGCTACAAAGACAGTAGTACTTCAGTAGTGCTACAAAGACAGTAGTACTTCAGTAGTGCAGTAATACTGTAAAGACAGTAGTACTTCAGTAGTGCAGTAATACTATAAAGACAGTAGTACTTCAGTAGTGCAGTAATACTATAAAGACAGTAGTACTTCAGTAGTGCAGTAATACTATAAAGACAGTAGTACTTCAGTAGTGCAGTAATACAGTAAAGACAGTAGTACTTCAGTAGTGCTACAAAGACAGTAGTACTTCAGTAGTGCAGTAATACTATAAAGACAGTAGTACTTCAGTAGTGCTATAAAGACAGTAGTACTTCAGTAGTGCAGTAATACTATAAAGACAGTAGTACTTCAGTAGTGCTACAAAGACAGTAGTACTTCAGTAGTGCAGTAATATTATAAAGACAGTAGTACTTCAGTAGTGCTACAAAGACAGTATTACCTCCAGTGTCAGCTTCTCCATAGTTTCATGGGTAAATGTCCACTGAGGCTGGATTGTGAGTAGGAGGTGTGACCACCTTGGTCATGTTTTATCTCTCCTTCACACTCACTCTTAGTTCCCATGTCGGGGGACTATCACTAAGACCGCTCCTATGTCCAAGTACTCTGAAGTCGGGGGACTATCACTAAGACCGCTCCTATGTCCAAGTACTCTCAAGTCAGGGGACTATCACTAGACCACTCCTATGTCCAAGTACTCTGAAGTCGGGGGACTATCACTAAGACCGCTCCTATGTCCAAGTACTCTGAAGTCAGGGGACTATCACTAGACCGCTCCTATGTCCAAGTACTCTGAAGTCGGGGGACTATCACTAGACCGCTCCTATGTCCAAGTACTCTCAAGTCGGGGGACTATCACTAGACCGCTCCTATGTCCAAGTACTCTGAAGTCGGGGGACTATCACTAGACCGCTCCTATGTCCAAGTACTCTGAAGTCGGGGGACTATCACTAGACCGCTCCTATGTCCAAGTACTCTGAAGTCGGGGGACTATCACTAGACCGCTCCTATGTCCAAGTACTCTGAAGTCAGGGGACTATCACTAGACCGCTCCTATGTCCAAGTACTCTGAAGTCGGGGGACTATCACTAGACCGCTCCTATGTCCAAGTACTCTGAAGTCGGGGGACTATCACTAGACCGCTCCTATGTCCAAGTACTCTGAAGTCGGGGGACTATCACTAGACCGCTCCTATGTCCAAGTACTCTGAAGTCGGGGGACTATCACTAGACCGCTCCTATGTCCAAGTACTCTGAAGTGGTGAGTTGGTATCAGCGTGCTTACTTGTAGTTGTCCTTGTGTCCACTAGAGGGAAGACGTCAGGCCGCACATCAGAGAGCGCTTTCGTCTGCACGACCTCCTGCCGTCAGACTGAGCGCGTGCAGATCGCCATGGAAACACGAGGATGTCTTCAATGGATGACACTTTTAATACTCAGACTAAGAAAAAGTGTTTTGATGCAGGACTTGATTGAGGATGTTTGTTCTGCCACTCCAACAACAAACTGAATGTGATTCTGTAGACCTGGTCTCAGGATGGCCAGTCCAACCTGGACTACACTTATTTCTGGCTCTTCTCTTGTAAATATATGTACAGATTGTTTTTGCCTTTTTAACATTTTTAAGTCCTTTTTATTTTTGGATTTTAGTAAGGATTTTTTTTTAAATTTTTTTTTTTAAGGAAATATGTTGGTGTTTTGTTTGCTTTCCTCCGTTCCATGCACATTTCTACAAGGTGGCGTTCCAATAAAAAGAGGACAAAGTGTAGTTCCATGCACATTTCTACAAGGTGGCGTTCCAATAAAAAGAGGACAAAGTGTAGTTCCATGCACATTTCTACAAGGTGGCGTTCCAATAAAAAGAGGACAAAGTGTAGTTCCATGCACATTTCTACAAGGTGGCGTTCCAATAAAAAGAGGACAAAGTGTAGTTCCATGCACATTTCTACAAGGTGGCGTTCCAATAAAAAGAGGACAAAGTGTAGTTCCATGCACATTTCTACAAGGTGGCGTTCCAAAAAAAAGAGGACAAAGTGTAGTTCCATGCACATTTCTACAAGGTGGCGTTCCAAAAAACAGAGGACAAAGTGTAGTTCCATGCACATTTCTACAAGGTGGCGTTCCAATAAAAAGAGGACAAAGTGTAGTTCCATGCACATTTCTACAAGGTGGCGTTCCAAAAAACAGAGGACAAAGTGTAGTTCCATGCACATTTCTACAAGGTGGCGTTCCAATAAAAAGAGGACAAAGTGTAGTTCCATGCACATTTCTACAAGGTGGCGTTCCAATAAAAAGAGGACAAAGTGTAGTTCCATGCACATTTCTACAAGGTGGCGTTCCAATAAAAAGAGGACAAAGTGTAGTTCCATGCACATTTCTACAAGGTGGCGTTCCAATAAAAAGAGGACAAAGTGTAGTTCCATGCACATTTCTACAAGGTGGCGTTCCAAAAAAAAGAGGACAAAGTGTAGTTCCATGCACATTTCTACAAGGTGGCGTTCCAATAAAAAGAGGACAAAGTGTAGTTCCATGCACATTTCTACAAGGTGGCGTTCCAATAAAAAGAGGACAAAGTGTAGTTCCATGCACATTTCTACAAGGTGGCGTTCCAAAAAAAAGAGGACAAAGTGTAGTTCCATGCACATTTCTACAAGGTGGCGTTCCAAAAAAAAGAGGAGAAAGTGTAAAAAGAACAGGTTTGATGTAAACTAGAATAGACTTAAGTGAATACAAAGCCATGATGGCCAAGCCATCATTTTGGAGATTTGTATTTGCACTCTGACATCTGCACTTTTGTAAGATCTTGTCTCTCACTTTTCTAGTCGCCTCAACTTTCAGCAGGAATAACAAGACAAGACAAAAGAGCGCAAAGCACCGACATTTGCTGTGGGATCTTTTAGGAGTTCCACCTTTTATGGACTATTGGATGATCAATCCTGTTGTTATTCAGTGTTATTCAGTGGTCTCCTTGAAAATAAATACATTTTTATAGGACTCTTGCTCTGCTTTTTCTGCATCAACTGATATTCTGGAGCCAGCTTTAGAATTGGACCTTCAAGTTCATCCATGTTCTTTAAATCAGTGCTTCTCAACCTTTTTTCTGGGATGTCAACATGTTTTTAATTCAAGTACCCCCTAATCACAGCAAAGCATTTTTGTTGGAAAAAAGAGATAAAGCAGTAAAATACAGCACTATGTCATCAGTTTCTGATTTATTAAATTGTATAACAGTGCAAAATATTGCTCATTTGTAGTGGTCTTTCTTCAACTATTTGGAAAAAAGATAAACACAACTAAAAACTTGTTAAAATTCTAAATGCAGATTTCTCCACATAGAAGTAATCATCAACTTAAAGTGCCCTCTTTGGGGATTGTAATAGAGATCCATCTGGATTCATCAACTTACTTCTAAACATTTCTTCACAATAAATAAATCTTTAACATCAATATTTATGGAACATGTCCACAAAAAATCTAGCCGTCAACACTGAATATTGCATTGTTGTATTTCTTTTCACATTTTATGAACTTACATTCATATTTTGTTGAAGTATTAATTCAATAAATATATTTATAAAGGATTTTTGAAGTGTTGTAATTTTTTAAATATTTTTCTAACTCTCCCGCACCCCTTGGCATACCTTCAAGTACCCCATTAGAGAAGCAGTGTTCTATAGTTTGTCACGCAGGTGACTCAAGAAGATGCCACCCTTGGCATAGCTTCAAGTACCCCATTAGAGAAGCAGTGTTCTATAGTTTGTCACGCAGGTGACTCAAGAAGATGCCACCCTTGGCATAGCTTCAAGTACCCCATTAGAGAAGCAGTGTTCTATAGTTTGTCACGCAGGTGACTCAAGAAGATGCCACCCTTGGCATAGCTTCAAGTACCCCATTAGAGAAGCAGTGTTCTATAGTTTGTCACGGAGGTGACTCAAGAAGATGCCACCCTTGGCATAGCTTCAAGTACCCCATTAGAGAAGCAGTGTTCTATAGTTTGTCACGCAGGTGACTCAAGAAGATGCCACCCTTGGCATAGCTTCAAGTACCCCATTAGAGAAGCAGTGTTCTATAGTTTGTCACGCAGGTGACTCAAGAAGATGCCACCCTTGGCATAGCTTCAAGTACCCCATTAGAGAAGCAGTGTTCTATAGTTTGTCACGGAGGTGACTCAAGAAGATGCCACCCCTGGCATAGCTTCAAGTACCCCATTAGAGAAGCAGTCTTCTATACTTTGTCACGCAGGTGACTCTAGAAGATGCCACCCTTGGCATAGCTTCAAGTACCCCATTAGAGAAGCAGTGTTCTATAGTTTGTCACGCAGGTGACTCTAGAAGATGCCACCCTTGGCATAGCTTCAAGTACCCCATTAGAGAAGCAGTGTTCTATAGTTTGTCACGCAGGTGACTCTAGAAGATGCCACCCTGCCAACTACTTGCAGTTTGTTCACAGACAATTTAGTCTCCAAGTTACCCAGCATGCATCATTCTGGGATGTGGGAAGCCTCCCAAGGGCAGGAGTGTCAGACTGACTTTCATCGAGGGCCACACGGCAGTCATGCTTCCCCTCAGAGGGGCCACTTTTAACAGTGAATAATATTACAGTATGAATATTGTCGTATGTTAGTTATCACAAAACTTTCTGCTGCCATGAGTTCCCGGCAAGAGGACAAAAGTTGTCTTTGATCTTGCCAAGCAAAAGGCTTGTAAAAGTCCACCATGAACGATGGGAGGTGTCCTTTTCTTTCATCTATTCTCATCCACAGGAAGATCTCGTCTTGACCCGAGACCTACAAAGTGGAGAGAATGCAGAACCTGACGCAAGCTACAGGCATCTTTTCTTTGAACTGTTTTGTGAGCGAGGGCAACGGCTGTTTACAACCCTACACCGCTTGCCATGGAATCAGGGAAAGTCCAAATAAAAGGAGGCGGGCAATCATTCCAGCAAAGTGTGGAGCGACATTGTACAAAAGTACAGGTGGACACGCTCTCCTCATTCCAGCAAAGTGTGGAGCGACATTGTACAAAAGTACAGGTGGACACGCTCTCCTCATTCCAGCAAAGTGTGGAGCGACATTGTACAAAAGTACAGGTGGACACACTCTCCTCATTCCAGCAAAGTGTGGAGCGACATTGTGCAAAAGTACAGGTGGACACGCTCTCCTCATTCCAGCAAAGTGTGGAGCGACATTGTACAAAAGTACAGGTGGACACGCTCTCCTCATTCCAGCAAAGTGTGGAGCGACATTGTACAAAAGTACAGGTGGACACGCTCTCCTCATTCCAGCAAAGTGTGGAGCGACATTGTACAAAAGTACAGGTGGACACGTTCTCTTCATTCCAGCAAAGTGTGGAGCGACATTGTACAAAAGTACAGGTGGACATGCTCTCCTCATTCCAGCAAAGTGTGGAGCGACATTGTACAAAAGTACAGGTGGACACGCTCTCCTCATTCCAGCAAAGTGTGGAGCGACATTGTACAAAAGTACAGGTGGACACGCTCTCCTCATTCCAGCAAAGTGTGGAGCGACATTGTACAAAAGTACAGGTGGACACGCTCTCCTCATTCCAGCAAAGTGTGGAGCGACATTGTACAAAAGTACAGGTGGACACGCTCTCTTCATTCCAGCAAAGTGTGGAGCGACATTGTACAAAAGTACAGGTGGACACGCTCTCCTCATTCCAGCAATGTGTGGAGCGACATTGTACAAAAGTACAGGTGGACACGCTCTCCTCATTCCAGCAAAGTGTGGAGCGACATTGTACAAAAGTACAGGTGGACACGCTCTCCTTATTCCAGCAAAGTGTGGAGCGACATTGTACAAAAGTACAGGTGGACATGCTCTCCTCATTCCAGCAAAGTGTGGAGCGACATTGTACAAAAGTACAGGTGGACACGCTCTCCTTATTCCAGCAAAGTGTGGAGCGACATTGTACAAAAGTACAGGTGGACACGCTCTCCTCATTCCAGCAAAGTGTGGAGCGACATTGTACAAAAGTACAGGTGGACACGCTCTCCTTATTCCAGCAAAGTGTGGAGCGACATTGTACAAAAGTACAGGTGGACACGCTCTCTTCATTCCAGCAAAGTGTGGAGCGACATTGTACAAAAGTACAGGTGGACACGCTCTCCTCATTCCAGCAAAGTGTGGAGCGACATTGTACAAAAGTACTAGTGGACATGCTCTCCTCTATCAGCTAAATTGAATTCTGTGTCTGTTTAATTCCTTGCTTCTTGTCATCAGTGTTTGAAGCTGACAAATACAAATAAGTATACATAAAACCTAGATAATTGTCTCTTTTTTTACGTACGCTTTACAAAACCAAATCTTTGGATTGTACTGTAGTTGCTAGCTCAGTCGCCACAATTTTATTGAATATTTGCAGGTTGTTTTTTCTTTTTTACAGTATATACAAACCCCGTTTCCATATGAGTTGGGACATTGTGTTAGATGTAAATATAAACAGAATACAATGATTTGCAAATCCTTTTCAAGCCATATTCAGTTGAATATGCTACAAAGACAACATATTTCATGTTCAAACTCATAAACTTTTTTTTTTTTTTGCAAATAATCATTAACTTTAGAATTTGATGCCAGCAACACATGACAAAGAAGTTGGGAAAGGTGGCAATAAATACTGATAAAGTTGAGGAATGCTCATCAAACACTTATTTGGAACATCCCACAGGTGTGCAGGCCAATTGGGAACAGGTGGGTGCCATGATTGGATATAAAAACAGCTTCCCAGTCTTTCACAAGAAAGGATGGGGCGAGGTACACCCCTTTGTCCACAACTGCGTGAGCAAATAGTCAAACAGTTTAAGAACAACCTTTCTCAAAGTGCAATTGCAAGAAATTTTGGCAGAGGGGTTAGTGCGTCTGCCTCACAATACGAAGGTCCTGCAGTCCTGGGTTCAAATCCAGGCTCGGGATCTTTCTGTGTGGAGTTTGCATGTTCTCCCTGTGACTGCGTGGGTTCCCTCCGGGTACTCCGGCTTCCTCCCACCTCCAAAGACATGCACCTGGGGATAGGCCCCTCCCACCTCCAAAGACATGCACCTGGGGATAGGTTGATTGGCAACACTAAATGGTCCCTAGTGTGTGAATGTGAGTGTGAATGTTGTCTGTCTATCTGTGTTGGCCCTGCGATGAGGTGGCGACTTGTCCAGGGTGTACCCCGCCTTCCGCCCGATTGTAGCTGAGATAGGCGCCCCCCGCGACCCCAAAAGGGAATAAGCGGTAGGAAATGAATGGATGGATGTTTGGTGGATGAATATCAAATTCCTGTTTAGTGTATGAATGACCAGATTTATGAAGAGGGAATGTGCGCCCTCCAGTGGATTTCTGCCGCAATTGCACACAAAGAAATTATTTATTTCCGAGTGTGCCTTATTTAGAGAATAATAAATACATGTTTACTGTATGAATATTAAATATATGTTTAGTGCATGAATATTAAATACATGTTTAGTGTATAAATATTAAATACATGTTTAGTGTATGAATATTAAATACATGTTTAGTGTATGAATATTAAATACATGTTTACTGTATAAATATTAAATACATGTTCAGTGCATGAATATTAAATACATGTTTAGTGTATGAATATTAAATACATGTTTACTGTATAAATATTAAATACATGTTCAGTGCATGAATATTAAATACATGTTTAGTTTACGAATAATACATGTTTAGTGTATGAATATTAAATACATGTTTAGTGTATAAATATTAAATACATGTTTAGTGTATGAATATTAAATACATGTTTAGTGTATAAATATTAAATATATGTTTAGTGTATGAATATTAAATATATGTTTAGTGTATTAATATTCAATACATGTTTGTGTACAATAAAAACAAAGGAATACTTATATATGCATGTTGAGAATAATACATGAATGAATGCTTCATTTCAAAGAATAAATAATAAAAGTAATAAGTAACAGAATGTGTGACCATTAAATATCTGAATGTGAATAAATGTTGATATTATGAAATGAAAAGAGAACATTATTACTAAATGTATGTTTAATGTACATGTTGTACATTAACATTAGGTAACAAATAGGTGAATGTCCTGCAATTTAATAATGAGTGTTATTTTCAGCAAGGTACTTGTGTTGTACTTTGATGTACTCCTACTTCCAAGTGACTTTGTCAAGTACTAGTAAAGGAAGAGATGATGCAGTACTTGAAGTCTTTACTTTTGTCCTGAGATGAAGATCAACTTCATGAAGACACCTTATCAATGTCAAAGTGACCAAAGTGGGCGTGGCCACACAGAAAGAAGGAAGGGGGCGGAGCCTCTTTCATTTTCTGATGTTAAGTTGGCCCTGTGATGAGATGGCCACTTGTCCATGGTGTATCCCGCCTTCCGCCCGATTGTAGCTGGGATAGGCACCAGCGCCCCCCGCGACCCCAAAGGGAATAAGCGGTAGGAAATGGATGGATGAATGAAGTTCCTGGTCAAAGCTGTTATACATTATATGCCTTGAGCTCTTACTTTGAAGGCCCTAAGAGCGGAAGTGGTGACACGATGAGTGGAGCGGAGATGTTTATATATGTCGCCTATACTGTATAAAAGTACAAAATAACAAACACCGAGGGAGGCTCCAGTTTTACACGAGGACCACTTTATTTACTTTCTTTCAAAAACCTCCGCTCCACTCAACCTCTCACCACTTCCGCTCTCAGCGACTTCAAAATAAGAGCTTGAGGCAAATATTGTATTACAGCTTATAGCAGGTACTTAGCATCACAAAGAAGCAAGCCCATAAAATAGGTTACATTATTTTGTGATTTTATACAGTATAGGCGACATATATAAACCATCGGTTACATTTTGTTGTTGTTGTTTTGTGTGTTGTGAGGCTCTGTATATTTGGGGGGACAGGTTAATATGTTTTTGTTTTAACTGCCTGTGTTGTTTTTGCACTTATCCTGTTATTTGTGTTGAAAGGAGGACGTTTCTATTTGTAGGAGGGGAGGTATGTAACCTATTTTTATGGGCTTGCCTCTTTGTGATGTTAAGTTCCTGTTAGAAGCTCTTCTACAGTATATGCCTTGGAGTCTTATTTTGAAGGCCCGAGGAGCGGAAGTGGTGACAGGTTGAGTGGAGTGGAGGTTTTTGAAAGAAAGTAAATAAAGTGGTCCTAAATAAAGTGTAAAACTGCAGCCTCCCTCTTTCTTATTTTGTACTTTTAAACAGTATAGGCGACATATATAAACTCTCAGTTACAATAACAAAGACGCAGGCTCTAGTTTTACACGAGGACCACTTTATTTCAAACTTTTTAAAAAAATGTTTATTTACAAATTTCAACAATAACAAACAGATGAGAAACAATAATCAAAATAGTCTAAAAACAGTATAAAACATTACAAAAAAATATTAAAACAGTCCAAACAGCGCCAGGGGGTTGTAAATTCAAAGTAACAAAAATAGAATACAAATATATATATATATAATAACCAAGTGCAAATTAATTAAGCCATAGGCTCATTCAGATTCATTAAATAACTTAAATTTGGAACACAGTGTCATCGTTTTCAACTTTATTTCAACCCTTTTTTTTTTTTTTTATAAATTTCCACAATTACAAACAGTAAGTCCAACAACAATATAAAACATTACAAAACATTATAAAAACAGTCCAAACTGCGCCAGGGCGTTGTAAATTCAAAATAACAAAAATAGAATACAAAGAAATGAATACATAATAAACAAAGTGCAAAGCCATAGGCTCATTCAGATTCATCAAATAACTTAAATTTGGAACACAGCATCATCGTTTTTAACTTTATTTCAAACCTGTCTCTGCCTGCGTCACACAAGTGACGTCACTGTTGGAGAGCCATATAGCACACCGTGATTGGTGGATTCCTTAGCTCCGCCCACAACGCTGTCAAGCACCATTCATATCAAACTCTCACTAACATTCAACTTTCATATTAGCGTGGGAGCCGCAAAATAAGATCTCGCGTGTCTGAGACCCTGGTCTAATATATATATAGATGTGTCAGAAGTGCTACTGACACTTTGCTCATGTTTGCTTTTCCTGTCTTTGAAATCACTTCCTGTCCTGCTGCTCTTATTTTCTCACCGTTTCCTGTTTGCTCTCTGTCTTTTGTGGCACCTTTACTATCTGCTCCGTGTCTGCACACCTGTTCCTCGTTTAATTAGTTGTATTTAGTTCCACCTGAGTCCCTCCTTCACTGCTTCATCATTATTCTTTTTTGACGGATGTGGATCGGACGGGTTTTATTCGCAGTGAGTAATACTTTGCTCTTTTACACTGGCGTTCTATTGTTTGTCTTCATGCTTCTACCGTGTGCTTTATTGCCGCTTGAACATTGTTTGATTCGCACTGCACGTGCACATGTGTTAGGAACACAACATGTAGAAACACACATTTAGTGACAAACATGCACATGTGTTAGGAACACAACATGTAGAAACACACATTTAGTGACAAACATGCACATGTGTTAGGAACACATGTAGAAACACACATTTAGTGACAAACATGCACATGTGTTAGGAACACAACATGTAGAAACACACATTTAGTGACAAACATGCACATGTGTTAGGAACACAACATGTAGAAACACACATTTAGTGACAAACATGCACATGTGTTAGGAACACAACATGTAGAAACACACATTTAGTGACAAACATGCACATGTTAGGAACACAACATGTAGAAACACACATTTAGTGACAAACATGCACATGTGTTAGGAACACATGTAGAAACACATTTAGTGACAAACATGCACATGTTAGGAACACAACATGTAGAAACACACATTTAGTGACAAACATGCACATGTGTTAGGAACACAACATGTAGAAACACACATTTAGTGACAAACATGCACATGTTAGGAACACAACATGTAGAAACACACATTTAGTGACAAACATGCACATGTGTTAGGAACACATGTAGAAACACATTTAGTGACAAACATGCACATGTTAGGAACACAACATGTAGAAACACACATTTAGTGACAAACATGCACATGTGTTAGGAACACAACATGTAGAAACACACATTTAGTGACAAACATGCACATGTGTTAGGAACACAACATGTAGAAACACACATTTAGTGACAAACATGCACATGTTAGGAACACAACATGTAGAAACACACATTTAGTGACAAACATGCACATGTTAGGAACACAACATGTAGAAACAAGACACATTTAGTTGCTGACAAGCTGTCAGTCACCATGGCTCTCAACTGCTGGCTAAGAGAGTCAAGGTGTGGCTGAGTGTTTGCTACAGGTGAACACACCTGCCCTCACTGATTAGTGTTTGCTACAGGTGAACACACCTGCCCTCACGGATTAGTGTTTGCTACAGGTGAACACACCTGCCCTCACTGATTTGGTCCAACTATGGTTGTCAAAAGCTGGGTGTTTAGAAGGACATTTCAAAGTTGGGATCTCCAAGCTCAAAAGTACGCTGTGAATACTTTTACACTTGTGATGCTTTGTTTAAGGTGTATTTACATAGAGTTGTCAGCTCTCCATGCATCACCAAACATCTGCAGAGATGTTGGTGCTGGCTTTCTTGTTGTTGTTGTTGTTCACCTTTTGACATTTTGGGGTTTAAATAAATGTTAAAGTGTTAAACTGCATGTTTTGCCGTCCTTGGTTTGAAAGTCCAGTTTACAATGCTTACATGACCTTACCCCAAGGCGGGGTGTGATAGTTGCTGCTTTTTGGTGTGTGTGTGTGTGTGTGAGGGGGGCTTTATAGATTTCGATATTTATTAGTAGGGGTGTGGACAAAAAATCAATTCGAATTAGAATCACGATTTTCATATTGTGCAATTCAGAATCAATTCTCATTTTAAGAAAAATCTACGAAAAAAATATATTTTTTAAATTAATCAATCCAACAAACCACTACACAGCAATACCATAACAATGCAATCCAATTCCAAAAGCAAAGCTGAGCCAGCAACACTCAGAACTGCAATAAACAGAACAATTGAGAGGAGACACAAACACCACACAGAACAAACCAAAAGTAGTGAAACAAAAATGATTAACAGTATCATTATGATTTCAGCAAAGCAGTGATTAAAAATCCCTCATTGACATAATCATTAGACATTTATAAAAATAATAAAAAATAACAATAGTGTCACAGTGGCTTACACTTGCATGGCATCTCATAAGCTGGACAACACACTGTGTCCAATGTTTTCACAAAGATAAAATAAGTCATATTTTTGGTACGTTTAACAGTTCAAACAAATTTACATTATTGCAATCAGTTGATAAAACATTGTCCTTTACAATTATAAAAGCTTTTTTTAAAAATCTACTACTCTGCTAGCATGTCAGCAGACTGGGGTAGATCCTGCTGAAATCTATGTATTGAATGAATACACAATCCTTTTCAATTGGAAAAATATTGTTGTGAATTGAGAATCGCGTTCAATCGAATTATAATCGAATTGCGACCCTAAGAATCGATATTGAATCGTGGGACACCCAAAGATTCGCAGCCCTATTTATTAGTATATGTCCTATACAAAGTCAATGTTCTTTTGGTGTATTTGGGGACTGCGTGGTTGGTAGAGTGACCGTGCCAGCAACCTGTGGATTCTTCCAATCCACTTTACCGTATATAGCACATTTAAACAAAATGTTTCCAAAGTGCAGCACAACAATATTACAAACATTCTAATACTATCTTAAGCTCCACCAATGACTAAATAAAAATTAATAATAATAAATATATACATAGAATAGAATGTACTTTATTGATCCTTGGGGGATATTCAACACCACAGTTCGCTCACAATGATATATATATATATATATATATATATATATATATATATATATATATATATATATATATATATATATATATATATATATATATATATATATAAAATATTATCATCATAGTTTGTGAGCGAACTGTGGTGTTGAATATCCCCCAAGGATCAATAAAGTACATTCTATTCTATGTATATATTTTCCCACTAAAGGAATAAATGTTTTGCTATGTCCTCATTTTCAATACAATGCAACTGTAAAAAATGTTCATAACATCGGAGGCTAGCAATTTGTGTTTTGTGGTAGTGTGCTTACAATTATGCTTCATAAAACTTTCTGAATTGTAAACTTAAAGGATTATATTTCCTGACCACACAACTCACGTAGTGTTAAAAGCCAAAGAATAAAAATGGGTCTTAAGACGAGACTTAAAACACTCCACATCGGGAGCAGTTTGAGTATGGAGGGGCACAGTGTTCCACAGCTTAGGGCCGACCACAGAGAATGTCCTGTCTCCCCTAGTTTTAATTCCTGGTTCAATTCCCACCTTCTAGTGACCTCGTCATGTACGTTGTGTCCTTGAGCAAGACGCTTCACTCTTGTTCCTGACGGTTGTCGACAAGGCTAATGTTGGTTTGGCGTTGGTAGTCTGAGGCCAATGTTCAAGTACCAATAATTGTCACACACTAGGTGTGGCAAAATTATCTGCATTTGACTCCTCACCCTGGATCACTTCCTGGGAGGTGAGGGGAGCAGTGAGCAGCAGTGGTGGCTGAGCTCGGGAATAAATTTGGGTGATTAAACCCCCAATTACAAGCCTTGATTCTGAGTGCCAAGCAGGGGAGTAATGGCTCCCATTTTTATAGTCTTTGGTATGACTCAGGCGGGGTTTGAACTCAAAACCTACCCATCTCAGGGCGGACTAATTGGTTTGGCGTTGGTCGTGTGCGACGCCAATGTTTATGTATGTTGCGTTTTATGCTCTTTTACAGGCCTGACATGTATGTATTTATGCTCTTATACAGGCCCGGCATGTATGTATTGTTTATGCTCGTATACAGGCGCGGCCTGTATGTATTATTCATGGTCGTTTACAGGCGCGGCATGTATGTATTATTCATGGTCATTTACAGGCCCAACATGTATGAATGTGTGTATCGTTTATGCTCATTTACATGCTTGACATGTATTGTTGATGCTCATTGACAGGCTTGACATGTTTGTATGTCATGTCAAGCATGTCAATAAGCATTAACAGCACATACATGCATGTGGAGTCTGTCAATGAGCATTAACAATACATACATGCATACGTGTGGAGCATGTCAATGAGCATTTATAATGCATATGTGTGGTGCATGTCAATGAGCATTTATAATGCATATGTGTGGTGCATGTCAATGAGCATTTATAATACATATGTGTGGAGCATGTCAATGAGCATTAACAATACATAGGCTCCATATGTATATGTTTTGGAGTGTTTATTTTTGTCCTGAGATAAAGATAAATTTCATGCAGGCATCTTGTGAATGTCAACAGATAGTACTTTATTGATTCCTTCAGGAGAGTTCCTTCAGGAAAATTAAAATTCCAGCAGCAGTGTACAGAGTTGAGATCAATTTAAATAAAAGTAAATAATGGGGGTTTAAATGGAAACACAATAGAGAAATATTACAATAAGAATAAAAAATAAAAAGCAACAATGGGGGGAAAAAAATATATATATATAACAGTAAAATAAGAATATTACAAGACAAAGTAGGCAGTAGTGACCATGTTATGAAAACGTATTGCACATGACCAAAGTAGGGTTAGAGAAAGAAAGAAAGAAAGAAGGGTGGGTGTAGCATTTTCATTTTGTGATGTTAAGTTGGTCCTGTGATGAGGTGGTGACTTGTCCAGGGTGTACACCGCCTTCCGGCCTGATTGTAGCTGAGATAGGTATCCGTGACCCCAAAGGAAATAAGTGGTAGGAAATGGATGGATGAATGAAGGTGGGGCTGAGTGTTTGCTACAGGTGAACACACCTGCCCTCACTGATTTGGCCCTACTATGGTTGTCAAAAGCTGGGTGTTGGGACATTTCAAAGTTGTGATCTCCAAGCTGAAAAGTACGCTGTGAATAGTTTTGCACTTGTGATGCTTTATGTAAGATGTATTTACAAAAGGTTCTTAGCTCTCCATGCATCACCAAACATCTGCAGAGATGTTGGTGCTGGCTTTCTTGTTGTTCACCTTTTGACATTTTGGGGTTTAAATAAATGTTGTGCCATCCTTGGTTTGAAAGTCTGGTTTACAATAGTTACATTACCTTCACCCGAGGCGGGGAGGGGGTGATAGTTGCTGCTTGTGTGTGTGTGTGTGTGTGTGTGTGTGTGTGTGTGTGTGTGTGTGTGTGTGTGTGTGTGTGTGTGTGTGTGTGGCCGGCCAATGTTGGATGTATTGTGTATCTGGGGAAATAAGAGGTTGGCATCACTAACATAGCCCTGTGCTGGTTTACGTCCTCCATCAACAACGGAACCTTCTCTGTGAACAGAGCCAAACATTCCTCCCGCTGTGCCAACCTCACCTGTGGGGTCCCCAGGGCTCAATACTGGGTTCCATCCTGTTCTCCATCTACATGCTCTCCCTCAGCCAAGTCATTCATCGCCTTAAAATTTCCTTTCATTTCTACACTGATGATACTAAATCTATCTTCCACTCAAGACAGACTATCCCTCTGGACTGGACCATTTGAAAGACTGCTTGCAGGACATAAAAGAGTGGATGTCAAAATTTCCTGCAGCTCAATGACAGAGTGAAATTCTTCTGTTCGGGAACTCCAACCCCCCAACTGTGCACAATAGCCAAGATCAAGTCTGTCCTCTCCCCCAGTGACTTAGAGGGTCGTGTTCATGCTCATCTTCTGCAGACTGGACTAATGGAATGCCCTCTATGCTGGGGTCACTAACAAGACCATATATAGCATGCAGTTGGTACAAAATGCTGGTGACAGGCACAAAAATGAGGGAACACATTTCTCCCATCCTCTCCTCCCTTCACTGGCTCCTGGTGAAGCACAGAGTGAAATTTAAGATCCTTACGTATGTCTTCAAAGCGCTCCGTGGTCTTACCCCAGCTTACATCAAACATCTCCTGGACCAACCTATCAGCTCCAGGCTTGGTCGTTGCCTCAGATCTGACAACCAGATGACCTTGAAGGTCCCACAGTCAAACCTAGTGACAAAGAGAGACTGTGCATTGTCAATGATGGTACCTGGCCTATGGAATAAGCTCCCCCTGAAAGTCAAGTCCGCCACCACTCTGGATACTTTTAGAGCACAGCTTAAAACTCACCTCTTTGCCGCAAATGACTTGATTTGTGTTCATGTGTCTTAAATATTTGTTCTAAATTCCTTTCCGTCCCTGTTTTTTGTTTCTCCATTCAGGCTGCACCCCAGGCTGATGTAATGGTTCCTTGTGTGGGTGCAATAATTGAAAATAACTAAACTTTTTTTGTTTCTTCAAGGTCAATTTTGTGGAGTCTGGTCTACAATACAAAGTCTATGTATATTTTCTTTTTTTTAATCTTTTTTTTTTATCTTCAAGGTCAATTTTGGGGGTCTAGTCATCTACAATATAACGTCAAAATGTATTTCATTTGTCATGGTTTTTGTTATCTACAAGGTCAATTTTAAGGAGTCTGTTCATCTACAATACAAGGTAAATTTGTATTTTATTTGTGTCATGGTTTTTAACTACAAGGTCAATTTGTGGGGGGGGTTGTCATTGTTTTTGTTTCCTCATGGTTTTTGATATCTACAATACAAGGTAAATGTATATTTTATTTGTGTCATGGTTTCTATTAACCAGGTACATTTTGGGGGGTGTCTCATCTATAATACAAGGTAAATTTGTATTTTATTTGGTCTCATGTTTTTTGTTACAAGGTTGGTATGTATTTTGGGCCTTTTTTTTTTTTTTCTCGTTTTTGATATCTACAATACAAGGTCAACATGTATTTCATTTGTCATGGTTTTTGTTATCTACAAGGTCAATTTTAAGGAGTCTGTTCATCTACAATACAAGGTAAATTAGTATTTTATTTGTGTCATGGTTTTTAACTACAAGGTCAGTATGTATTAAACTTGTCACTGTTTTTGTTTCCTCATGGTTTTTGATATCTATAATACAAGGTCGATATGTATTTTGTGTCCTCATGGTTTTTGTTAACTACAAGGTCAATTTTGGGGGGGAAGGGGAGTCTGACAAATAAAATACATATTTACCTTGTATTGTAGATGACCAGACTCCCCTTCCCCCCCCAAAATTGACCTTGTAGTAAACAAAAACCATTAGGACACAAATAGAATACATATTGACCTTGTATTGTAGATATCAAAAACCATGAGAAAACAATGACACCAAACCCCCCACAAATTGACCTTGTAGTTAACAAAAACTTTGACGAATAAAATACATATTTACCTTGTATTGTAGATGACCAAAGTTTTTAACTACAAGGTCAATTTGTGGGGGGTTTTGTGTCATTGTTTTCATTCCTCATGGTTTTTGATATCTACAATACAAGGTAAATGTATTTTTTTTGTAATGGTTTTTATCTTCAAATTCAATTTGTGTCATGGTTTTTAACTACAAGGTCAGTATGTATTTAATTTGTGTAATGGTTTTTAACTACAAGGTCAGTATGTATTTAACCTGTGTCACTGTTTTTGTTTCCTCATGGTTTGTGATATCTACAATACAAGGTCAATATGTATTTCATTTGTCATGTTTTTTTATCTACAAGGTCAATTTTAAGGAGTCTCAACAATACAAGGTAAATTTGTATTTTAACTACACGGTCAGTATGTATATTGTGTCATTGTTTTTGTTTCCTCATGGTTTTTGATATCTACAATACAAGGTCAATGTATATTTTATTTGTGTCATGGTTTCTATTAACAAGGTCAATTTCGGGGGGTGTCTGGTCATCTATAATACAAGATCAATATGTATTTTTTTTTTGTCATGGTTTTTAACTTCAAGGTCAATTTTGTGGGGTTTGGTCATCTACAATACAAGGTCAATATGTAATTTGTCATGTTTTTTATCTACAAGGTAAATTTTAAGGAGTCTGATCATCTACAATACAAGGTAAATTTGTATTTTTTGTCCTCATGGTTTTTGTTACTACAAGGTTGGTATGTATTTTGGGCCTCTTTTTTGTTTCCTCATGGTTTTTGATATTTACAATATAAGGTTAATATGTATTTCATTTGTCATGGTTTTTATCTATTAGGTCAAGTTTAAGAAGTCTGGTCATCTATAATACAAGGTAAATTTATTATTTAGTGTCCATGGATTTTGTTGTCTACAAGGTCAATTTTAAGGAGTCTTGTCTTCTACAATACAAGGTAAATTTGTATTTTATTTGTCCTCATGGTTTTTGTTACTACAAGGTCTATGTATTTTGGGCCTTTTTTTTGTTTCCTCGTGGTTTTTGATATCTACAATACAAGGTTAATATGTATTTCATTAGTCCAGGTTTTTGTTACTTATTAGGTCAATTTTAAGAAGTCAGGTCATCTATAATACAAGGTAAATTTGTGTTTATTAGTGTCCATGGATTTTGTCTACAAGGTCAATTCGCGGGGTTTTGGTCATCTACAATACAATGTCAATATGTATTTTAATTTGTTTTTAATCTTCAAGGTCAATTTAATTTTGGGGGTTTGATCATCTACAATACAAGGTCAATATGTATTTCCTTTTTGTCATGGTTTTTGTTATCTACAAGGTCAATTTGAAGGACTCTGGTCTTCTACAATACAAGGTGAATATGTATATTTGTGTCCTGGTTTTTAATAACTACAGGGACAATTTTGGGGGGTTTGGTTTACTAGGTTAGTATGTATTAAATTTGTGTCTTAATTGTTTTTGTTTCTTAATGGTTTTTGATATCTACAATACAAGGTCAGTATGTATTTTGTGTCATGGTTTTTATCTACAAGGTCAATTTTAGGGGTCTCGTCATCGACAATACATGGTAAATATGTATTTAATTTGTTTCACTATGGTTTTTATCTATAAGGTCAATTTTAGGGATCTCGTCATCTACAATACATGGTAAATATGTATTTAATTTGTGTCATGGTTTTTATCTACAAGGTCAATTTTAGGGTTTTTGTCATCGACAATACATGGTAAATATGTATTTGTGTCATGGTTTTTGATATCTACAAGGTCAATTTTAGGGGTCTTGTCATTGACAATACATGGTAAATATGTATTTAATTTGTGTCATGGTTTTTGATATCTACAAGGTCAATTTTAGGGGTCTTGTCATCGACAATACATGGTAAATATGTATTTAATTTGTGTCCATGGTTTTTGATATCTACAAGGTCAATTTTAGGGGTCTTGTCATCGACAACACATGGTAAATATGTATTTGTGTCATGGTTTTTGATATCTACAAGGTCGATTTTAGGGGTTTCGTCATCGACAACACATGGTAAATATGTATTTGTGTCCATGGTTTTTATCTACAAGGTCAATTTTAAGGGTCTTGTCATCGACAACACATGGTAAATATGTATTTAATTTGTGTCATGGTTTTTATCTACAAGGTCAATTTTAGGGGTTTCGTCATCGACAATACATGGTAAATATGTATTTAATTTGTGTCACCATGGTTTTTGATATCTACAAGGTCAATTTTAGGGGTCTTCTCATCGACAATACACGGTAAATATGTATTTGTGTCATGGTTTTTTATATCTACAAGGTCAATTTTAGGGGTCTCGTCATCGACAATACATTGTAAATATGTATTTAATTTGTGTCATGGCTTTTGATATCTACAAGGTCAATTTTAGGGGTCTTGTCATTCACAATACATGGTAAATATGTATATGTGTCATCATGGTTTTTGTTATCTACAAGGTCAATTTTAGGGGTCTCATCGACAATACATGGTAAATATGTATTTTGTGTCATGGTTTTTGATATCTACAAGGTCAATTTCAGGGGTCTCGTCATCGACAATACATTGTAAATATGTATTTAATTTGTGTCATGGCTTTTGATATCTACAAGGTCAATTTTAGGGGTCTTGTCATCGACAATACATGGTAAATATGTATTTAATTTGTGTCATGGTTTTTATCTACAAGGTCAATTTTAGGGGTTTCGTCATCGACAATACATGGTAAATATGTATTTAATTTGTGTCACCATGGTTTTTGATATCTACAAGGTCAATTTTAGGGGTCTTCTCATCGACAATACACGGTAAATATGTATTTGTGTCATGGTTTTTTATATCTACAAGGTCAATTTTAGGGGTCTCGTCATCGACAATACATTGTAAATATGTATTTAATTTGTGTCATGGCTTTTGATATCTACAAGGTCAATTTTAGGGGTCTTGTCATTCACAATACATGGTAAATATGTATATGTGTCATCATGGTTTTTGTTATCTACAAGGTCAATTTTAGGGGTCTCATCGACAATACATGGTAAATATGTATTTTGTGTCATGGTTTTTGATATCTACAAGGTCAATTTCAGGGGTCTCGTCATCGACAATACATTGTAAATATGTATTTAATTTGTGTCATGGCTTTTGATATCTACAAGGTCAATTTTAGGGGTCTTGTCACCGACAATGCATGGTAAATATGTATTTTGTGTCACCATGGTTTTTGATATCTACAAGGTCAATTTTAGGGGTCTTCTCATCGACAATACATGGTAAATATGTATTTGTGTCATGGTTTTTGATATCTACAAGGTCAATTTTAGGGGTCTTGTCATTCACAATACATGGTAAATATGTATATGTGTCATCATGGTTTTTGTTATCTACAAGGTCAATTTTAGGGGTCTCATCGACAATACATGGTAAATATGTATTTTGTGTCATGGTTTTTGATATCTACAAGGTCAATTTCAGGGGTCTCGTCATCGACAATACATTGTAAATATGTATTTAATTTGTGTCATGGCTTTTGATATCTACAAGGTCAATTTTAGGGGTCTTGTCACCGACAATGCATGGTAAATATGTATTTTGTGTCACCATGGTTTTTGATATCTACAAGGTCAATTTTAGGGGTCTTCTCATCGACAATACATGGTAAATATGTATTTGTGTCATGGTTTTTGATATCTACAAGGTCAATTTTAGGGGTCTTGTCATTCACAATACATGGTAAATATGTATATGTGTCATCATGGTTTTTGTTATCTACAAGGTCAATTTTAGGGGTCTCATCGACAATACATGGTAAATATGTATTTTGTGTCATGGTTTTTGATATCTAAAAGGTCAATTTCAGGGGTCTCGTCATCGACAATACATTGTAAATATGTATTTAATTTGTGTCATGGCTTTTGATATCTACAAGGTCAATTTTAGGGGTCTTGTCATCGACAATGCATGGTAAATATGTATTTTGTGTCACCATGGTTTTTGATATCTACAAGGTCAATTTTAGGGGTCTTGTCATTGACAACACATGGTAAATATGTATTTAATTTGTGTCCATGGTTTTTATCTACAAGGTCAATTTTAGGGGTCTTGTCATCGACAACACATGGTAAATATGTATTTAATTTGTGTCATGGTTTTTATCTACAAGGTCAATTTTAGGGGTCTTGTCATCGACAACACATGGTAAATATGTATTTAATTTGTGTCATGGTTTTTATCTACAAGGTCAATTTTAGGGGTCTCGTCAACAATACATGGTAAATATGTATTTAATTTGTGTCACCGTGGTTTTTGATATCTACAAGGTCAATTTTAGGGGTCTTCTCATCGACGATACATGGTAAATATGTATATGTGTCATCATGGTTTTTGTTATCTACAAGGTCAATTTTAGGGGTCTTGTCATTGACAATACATGGTAAATATATATTTAATTTGTGTCATCATGGTTTTATCTACAAGGTCAATTTTGGGGTCTGGTTATCTACAATACAAAGTCATCCATCCATCCATTTCCTACCGCTTATTCCCTTCCGGGGTCGCGGGGCAATATGTATTTAATTTGTGTCCTCATGGTGTTTGTTTCCTCAGTTTTTGATATCTATAAGGTCAAAATTGGTTTATTCCACTATGCAATGCAAAACTCTTACCTAATGTTATCCATTTATTCATTCATGTGACTAATTTCTCATTCTTACACCCCGCAGCGCTACAACAGTACACAAGTCTTACACAATGTGTTATGGGTCACGTTCCTGCTTCTCCTCCTGCTGTGCGGACTGAGTGCATGGCGGAGCACATCAACAGGTGTTCCCTCGCCGCTGCGGGTGTGCCTCTGCAAGAGATCTGCAATCAACACACCTGCCGGTGATGAGCAACCAGCCTTCATAAGCCAGCGCGTCTTAAGATCCGGTGCCAGAACGTAGTTTCTCCTACCAGTACAGTAAGTCAACACATCTCCAGCCTTCTTGCTCCCTGTGTTCCCTTCCTGTCGAGTTGACGGTCTTTCGTGTTGTGTCATCCTCCAGCTTCCTCTTCGTCTACCTGGACCCACTTTGGATTCCCTCTTGCCTCCCTGGACCAAGACCTCGCTCCTGCCCTCTGACGTCCAAGCCTTTTTCTTCTTTTGGACTTCCACCTCTATCTCAACACGCACACTCAACACCCTCTGGTGACCACGCTCAGATAATACTTACACATTGTCACACTCCATCTCTTTAAGGTAATCACACACTGCACTCACATACTGAGTTGTCAATAAACACGCTGGCAGCTAACATCATCGTCTCTCTGCAGTCTTCTTTTCCCGCTGTTCTGTCACACAATCTTACTTATTTTGTCATTCATTTGTTCATCCACGTTATCATTCTTACACCATGCACCGCAACAACACTATAGTATAGGTGTAATATGATCAAACTTTCTTGTTAAAAGTATAGCAGCTGCATTTTGTACCAACTAATATTTTAATGCTAGACAAAAGGAGGCCTGAAAAAAATAGATAACAGTAATGTAGAGAGATGTAAATAACGCATGAATAATGATCTCAGCGTCTCTAGTGGACAAAATAGGGACATATTTCAGCGAGATTACGGAGGTGAAAGAAGGCTGTTTTACACTCCTAATGTGACTGAAACGAAAGAGTTGTGTTGGTTACACTCTTAATATGTGACTCAAACGAGAGAGTTGGGTTGAAGATAATATCCAGATTCTTCATCTAGTAGCTTTGTGTAATTGTTTGGTTGTCAAACTGTTATGGTGGTGTTATTAAATGGGTGTGGAATGGTTTGTCATAAGTTACAGTGGTGTTAAGTGGGTGTGGAATTGTATGGTTGTCAAATGTTATGGTGGTATCAGATGTTTGGTTGTCAAATGTTATGGTGGTATTAGATGTTTGGTTGTCAAATGTTATGGTGGTATTAGATGTTTGGTTGTCAAATGTTATGGTGGTATTAGATGTTTGGTTGTCAAATGTTATGGTGGTATTAGATGTTTGGTTGTCAAATGTTATGGTGGTATTAGATGTTTGGTTGTCAAATGTTATGGTGGTATTAGATGTTTGGTTGTCAAATGTTATGGTGGTATTAGATGTTTGGTTGTCAAATGTTATGGTGGTATTAGATGTTTGGTTGTCAAATGTTATGGTGGTATTAGATGTTTGGTTGTCAAATGTTATGGTGGTATCAGATGTTTGGTTGTCAAATGTTATGGTGGTATCAGATGTTTGGTTGTCAAATGTTATGGTGGTATTAGATGTTTGGTTGTCAAATGTTATGGTGGTATCAAATGTTTGGTTGTCAAATGTTATGGTGGTATTAAATGTTTGGTTGTCAAATTTCACAGTGGTCTTTTTAATGGGTGTGGAATTTATCAAAAGTTACGGTGGTATTAAGTGGGTGTGGAATTGTTTGGTTGTCAAATGTTATGGTGGTATCAGATGTTTGGTTGTCAAATCTTATGGTGGTATTAGATGTTTGGTTGTCACAAGTGTAAAGTTGTGCTGTTTTTTTTTTTCAGTGGGGCCTTGGCTCTACTGTAAGCATGAATTAATAAAGTCAAGTGGTGTTTGTGTCCAGCAGGACAGATAATCAGCATTTTAGTTTTCTTAGCGTTGAGTTGCAAAACCTTAGCGGACATCCAATGTTTGAATTCATTAAGGCACACCTCCAGCTGACTACAATCAGGCGTGTTGATCAGCTTTGGGGGCTTGTAGAGTTTGGCTGTCGTGATCATAACAGTGAAAGCTAACACGTATGACGTCACCTAGCGGCAGCATGTAGATGCTGAAGAGTGCAGGACTGTATATGTATATATATATATATGTATATGTGCGTATATGTATATGTGCGTATGTATATATGTATATGTGCGTATATATATGTATATATGTGTGTGTCTATATATATGTATGTAGATTTATATGTATGTATGTGTATATATATGTGTGTATATATATATATATATGTATGTAGATGTGTATGTATGTATATATATGTGTATGTATGTATGTATGTATATATATAATATATATGTATGTGTGTGTGTGTATATGTATATACATTATATATGTGTGTATATATATGTATATACATTATATGTGTATGTATGTGTATATATATATGTGTGTATGTATGTATGTGTATATATATGTATGTATATATATATATATGTATGTATGTGTGTATGAAATGGAGTGTTTTGAAGTTGTTGAGGGCTTTGAAAGCTACAATGGTCACTCCCATTAGAAGCATTTTGCAGGCATTTTCAATCTTTAGGATCTTGCGAAAAAAAGACGTTTGTTTTTGTTTCTCATAATGATTGTGAACAAACAAATTCCAAACATAGTAAAGTTTTCCTTTAAATGGCAAGTAAATACATATTTTTTGGCTACTTTATTAACATCAATTCGCAATACTGATCATTTGGAAGTGTTTTTAGGCTACAGACATTGATTTAAGTTGCAGTAGGTGCTTTGTTTGAGAAACAAAATCAACATTAAAACAAATATTTACGCATTGTGAGTCAGTGGCGCCCTCGTGTGTCATGTCTTGCAATGACAGATTAGTGAATGTGGTTGAAATGTGGCTCTAATACGCCCTGATTTTTTTGTTAAATATACCCCCTTGTCCATGTTTATTTTCATGTTCCCTTTCACTCTTAGGCTAGCTTATAGACAACAGATTCATAAAACATTCAAATACGCACTGGGAAAATAGGTCCCGGAAGTTACGTTTTCTTCGCGCATGCGCAGAGTTCGGCCCTTGCGTGTTTACGATGGCTTTTTGAACTTTATTGTTTAAAATGTTTATTTTTGTTGTATCGCTAAAACGTAGAATGATTGGTATTTTCGATTGATGTATTTTATTCATACAAAGTATTTTTTTTTAAAGATGTATTTAGTTCCAATTTAAGGCTGCTTCCGGTTTATGTGCAGTTACAAAATAAATACTGTATTCCTAAATAACTGTTGTTTTGTATGCAATCTTCTATTAACAATTGTTGCTCGAATAATGATCATAACAATGAACTTTTTTGGCAGTTCAAAATCGATAAATGCCACGGAACGTCAAAGAATTTCCAAATCTGGAACAATGTGACGGGAGTGACGTTCTCTTCGCGCATGCGTGGAGCAACCTCCAAACATTTGGAGTGAATTGGCGCAACTTCTCTACTCCCGCGTGAAGCAATGTTTTGTTTTGAAGATTGCTGCGTGACTACAGCTTTATTTACACATATAACCTATATCTCCAGATTGGTGAGTGACTACAGCTTTATTTACACATATAACCTATATCTCTCCTTGTAGCGTTTTAGCACAACAGCTAACGATAGCTCCTCGGCTAAAATCTCGCCGTCCAAACATTCATGTTCACGTCATACTGCTAATCATATTTGGACGATTACTATTGCATTATAATTATTCATTTTATATATATTTCCCCTTCTTCGTGTTTATATTTTTCTTTTCCTTTACTTTTAGGTCAGCTAGTTTTTAGACAACACATTCATAAAATATTCTAATTTAACAAAACGTGAAGTCACAGAATGCCGTCAAAAAGTTACCTTCGCGCATGCGCGGATCCCGGCCCTTGACGTATAATTACTATACGAAAAGGTATATTATAAACAGAGTTAGGGTGAGGGTTAACCCTAACCCTAACATCAGAACTATATAGTTAGTTGTTAAACTTTTTCTTTTATATTCAACAATTTTACACATCCATTAGCATGAATAAAACATGTCAATGAAAGGGTTAAAAGCACATAAAAAAGAGTATTACAAATAATAAAAAACTATGATACAATTTTAAAAAAAGGGTTAAATTAAGTCACTTTCAAACTTTTTAATAAAGATGTATGTTTAAGGGTTTTTGTACTTTTAACCATTTTTGCATATTTATTTGATAGTTTTACCGTTTAGCCAATTAGAAAACGTTTTTTCTTTCAGAAATCAACATTTATGCATACAAAAATTTGCTTGCAGCATAAAAATGTTGACAAACATTTATATGTTACTGTCATTCACATATGTGTCAAATTTGATCTCTTTTATTGTGAATGGGGACATCTCCACATCCTTAGACATGTTTGTCAACACTATTATGCTGCAAGCAACTATTTTTATACATAAATGTCGATTTCTGAAGTTAAAACCTACATGTTTTAATTGGCTTAATGGTTTCAAATTACCAATTAATTCTTGGAAAATGATTAAAAGTACCAAAAACTTTAAATTGATATCATTATTGAAAACATTTAAGGTGATTGAATGTAGCCTTTTTTTCTCTATAATTTGTGTATTTTATCACATTGTTTTATTATTTGTAATACTGTATTTGCTTTTATTTTCTTTCCTTGACATGTTGTGTTAAAGTCATAATTTGCTCAACCTGATGTGTAAAATTGTTGAATATGTTGAAAGTGCCTTAACTTTTATTCACATGTGGACATGTTTGTTGTTAAAAAAAATAGTGTGTATTTATTTGTTTGTTTGTTTGTGATTGTTTCCATTGCAGGAAATGTAGTCTTGATTTAATTTATTCTTATTTTTTTTGCCAGCCTTTATGTTTTTTTTTTTTAAGGGTGCTCACATGCCTGCAAATGATTAGCTAGTCCTGGGCTTGAAAATGTCTTTCCTTATAGCCCGTGTGTCGTATAGCGACTGAAGAGTAGTTACAAACTGAATAGCCAGCAGCCTTTAGGCAATAAACCTAGCGTAATGGAAAAAAATAACAAAAACTGCTAATTAATGACTTTATAATCAACACGTTAGGTTACTACATACAGGAAAAATTAATCTGCATACTCTCCAAATTTAAAATGCTGAATATCTTTAAAAAAAAAGTGACACTAGTGCAAAGGCAAACCAAGTTTAAAAGGTATTTGAACCAATATGATATCAAAGGAGCTAGGCATTTTTGAAGCTCAAAACTTGTCGCTTTTTAAGACTAAGAAAATAAGTGAGCTACTTTTTGGAAGGTGAACTACAAAACATGATAAATGCATGAATAAAAAGTCAGTAACTTAAAGAAAATCACTTCATTCAATATTTTAAAACTTGATAGATTATATATTTTATTATTTAATGAACCAAGTACTGACGTTACAATAAACAATAGCTGTAACTTCCATATTTTGTTGAATTTTCAAACAGGGTTTTACAGTGAATAATTTAGCACTTGTATACCACTATCGGACCATAGCAGAGGACTTTTTTCCGGGTGAAATGTTACAATGGTTTTGTTTGTCTGAGGCGGCGCCGGCAGCCTTACAAAAAGATTTTATGGAAGCTTATAAATCATGATAGGATGTGTAGACTGACTTCATATTTCAGGATTATACAGAAAAAATTTATACAATAGTCTTAAATTATGAGTAAAGAAATTAAAACTTAGCTTTGGGTATAATTTGATACGATCTTGAGATGTAAACATTTTGCGTGTTGATTTATTCTACTTCTTCAGCTTAGAGTTGTGAATTTCCACGTCTCTGCTTTTCAGTTGCTCCGAAAATAACCCCACGCACAGGAAGCAACGATGCACAACGCAAACCACCGCTGCAATGGAGATAAGTAGGTCAGCGGCCTCGAGCACTTTACACCTGTTGTTTCAGGTACCAGCATACCGTATTTCCTTGAATTGCCGCAGGGCATATAGTATGCGCCTGCCTTGAATTATTGCCGGGTCAAACTCGCTCCCCCAAAAAATTAGCGCATGCTTAGTATTACCGCCTGGTCAAACTCGTGACGTCACGAGTGACACTTCCCCTGTCATCATTTTCAAAATGGAGGAGGCTGATTTTAATACCGGTAATTTGAAATCGCATAAAGGGAAGAAGACTAAGAGCTATTCAGTAGGGGTGCAACAGTACACAAAATTTACGGTTTGGTACGTACCTCGGTTTAGAGGTCACGGTTCGGTTCATTTTCGGTACAGTAAGAAAACAACAAAATATACCTTTTTTGGTTATTTACCAAATTTGTAAACAATGGCTTTATCCTTCTAACATGAGGAAAACTATAATAATTCTGCCCACGTTAATCCACATTAAACTGTCTCAAGTTGTTGCTGTGATTAAATAAAATGAAAAAACCTTTCTTCTACATATAAAAAGTGCAACATTAAACAGTTTCCATTGAAACTGTTTGTCAACTCATCATGCTTAATTTATTACAGTATTAGGGAAGCCTGTAGTTGACTTTTATTATGTACATGTTGTATTTTTATCAACATGCGATAGCAGGGACCCTGCTATTCAAAACTAGGCTGCTACATTACTAATGATTAATGTAACTATTGCTGAAAAATAGTACAATAGCAATGGGAGAGACTATTTATCCCTAAACACGATGGAGTTCAATGAAATAACAGACAGGGCTTTGCTGCCCCTAACACGCACACACACACAGCAAAATGAGCTAATCTTACGCTAAAAGCTAATTAGCCTTCACCTCAAACCTATACTGTGAGCTACCTGAGCTGCAGTTTAAGTTTCTAGAAGGTCAACGGGCTCATAGTGATGTTTGTAATAGTTGTGACTGGGAAGTGTTAAGTATAATTTGGGTAGAGTCCGCTGCTCCCCTGCTAAACGAATATCTCTGCTCGACGCTAAAGCATTGATTACATCGCTCTTAATACACACTGCTGATTGGCTATTACATCGCTCTGAATACGCACTGCTGATTGGCTTTGTATGTAACCAATCAGATGGTTGTGTGGGCAGGACAATGCTGGGTGCTCACTGCTGAGACAGAGGCAGAAAGCATAGCAGCTTGTGAAGACTTCTGCTTCCAAACTCGTTCTGTACGCCCGCGTGCCGAACCGAAACCCCCGTACTGAAACGGTTTAATACAAATACACGTACCGTTACACCCCTACTATTCAGTAGGATTTAAGATCCAAGCTTACATCACACTCAGATTTTTACTGCATACCTTTGGTAAGTGTCGGAGTGAGAAGAGGTTTTAAAATAATGTGCGCATGCTTACTTTTACCGCATGCCTTTGGTAAGCGCAGGAGTGAGAGGAGGTTTTAAATTAATTAGCGCACCGGCGGCAATTCAAGGAAATACGGTATAACATATATCGCCATTCAGACTATAAATGCATAAATGCTATCCGTTTTGGGCCATATTACCCAGCAAGACTTGTGCGCTTATTATTGGAGGACATTTAGCTTTTATGTTTAGACATTTCCACAAGTGAACGCATTGCAGGACTGTTCATAATGAATATTTTGTGAAAGTTCATTTTGCCCACCGTTGCTGCTCTGGACACCCTATTAGTAAATGTGAAAAATATAGGCAGAAAAATGTGCTACGTTGAACCACCTAGGGCTGGGCGATATTGCCTTTTTGTAATACTGCAATATTTTTAGGCCATATCGCGATATACGATATATTTCTCAGTATTTTGCCTTAGCCTTGAATAAACACTGGATACATATAATCACAGCAGTATGGTGATTATTCTCCATACTGCACTAATATATGCTACTTTTAAAACTTTCATGCAGAGAAGGAAATCACAACTAAGTCAATTGACCAAAACTGTATTTTTTTAAACTTTTCAAATGATGCTACATATTAGCAGTAATGCTACTTTTGGTAGCAACGCTTGTGCTCCACACATAACAAATTAAAGTTGTCTATTCGACATATTTCCGATTGAAGCCGAACCACCGCCAGACGATGGACCCCGTGCTGTTTTTCTTGGGAATTAATTCATTCATTTGTTACGAGATTCGCACCTTCGTTCTCTTGCAACAACCCGCTAGCATCACAGCTAACGTTAGCCACGCCGCTACCTCTCTGCTGGGCGAGGGCGTATACGTATGTGAAGTAAGAGGTGACAGTATGTGACGTATGTAAGAATGTGCGCCTGCTTGTCTGTGAGAAGGAGACACAGGAAAGAGCGAGGAGAGCCTGTAGTGTAATGCCCGCAGCTAAAAACAACTGCGTGAGAACGTCTACTCCAATATTACGATATAGTCATTTTCTATCTCGCACAGAGACAAACCCGCAATATATCGCGTATATCGATATATCGCCCAGCTGTGGAACCACCTATGTTCTATTTTTTACTGTAATACTTTGCTACACTTTGTAGTCTATAACACAAAGCTGACACTAGGGCCATGTCCACACGAACAGAGAAACCTAATAAACGCATACATATCTCTGTGTTTAGGCCTCTCGTGTCTTTAAAAATGCAGACTTTTGCAAACGCTGGTCAAAGTGTAGAGTTCCAAAAGTCTCCGCTGAGCGTATGCGTGTACACGGCACAACCGGAGACTTGAGATGACGTCACGCTTGTGTCATTTCCAAGCTCAACAACACTGCCTTGCTGCCTTTAAACGCACCATAAGATGATTTATTCTATGTTTGGATGCGCTATTTTCACTCAACATGAATTAAAAAAAGATTCATTAAAATGGGCTTGGTGACACTCCCGTCAGCGCAAATGACAGTCAGCTGTTTTGGATGTGATGGCTGTGGAACCTCCACCTGATGGCACAACTTTGACAAGCAAGACTTTTTGCTCTGTGTCATAAGAAAGGTGCAACATTATCTTATGTTTTTAGTCCTTGTTTAACGACAAGTCATGCAGTGAACTTACGTGTCTTGCTTCCATTATTGTAGATTGAGCCGGGCGCGACCGCACACACACAAAAAGAGCGACCAAGCAGAAACAAAAAAAACAATGTAACGTCATCCTTGTCATTTGTACTGATGTGAAAGACAATATACACTTCATCATCCATGTACCATATCATTATATCCATGATTAAATGCTTTATAATTCCCTCAAACATGCAAAATGGTTTCCTTAGTGCGTGCTGATTTTAGAAATAATGTCGACTTCACTGCACATGTAATTCATCACCATTTTGCTGAACATGTTATAATTCTATTATTCGCTCTTTAATAATGTTCCCAGGGCTCTGTGTACGTGCAGGCTGGGTTTAAAGATAATGGACAAGTCATTTTACGTGTAGTGTATAAAAATAAAAATAATAAGAGGTGTAATGCCACCATTTGTCAGGATTTTGATTGGACAAAATGTGCATGACAGCAGGTGTATGTGTTTGTGTGTAGACAGAGACACTTTTGAAACTACACTTGTGTGAATAAAGACTGTTTTCACCCCAAATATGTGTTTTTGAAACACTCTGTAATTGTGTGGACATGGCCCAAGTTTTTTCTTTAATGTCCGTTTTGAGTATTATTTTTAAGATATATAAAAATATCTCAAAACGGTACTAACATACTTTGACTTTTTGGTGAAAACGTTTAGACACCCCTGTGTTAACATTTATATTCCTGAAATGTTTTTGTTTAAATACTTGTTCCCCTGACTTATGACTTCAAAAGCAAATATGTAAAGGTTGTTCTCCAAGTACCACTTCAAGAAAAAAAAACGTTGCTCTCCAAGTACCACCATAATGACCAGTTGCATAGTGGCCATAAGTATTCATTGAATATTTTTGGCCACAGTTTGAACAGTAAAACTGTTTGCATATTTATGTCATTCTCTGTCTTACCACAGTTAGATAGTCACTGGCTTAGGGAATTGTGTAATACTATCATGAGGTGATTATACATTAAAATGCATATTCATTCACTGTAACACAGACCCGGGCATTCTGCGGCTCTATGTGCGTCCCTGTCCGGCCCGCGTGAGGCCAATCATAAATTACAAAATACATTTAAAAAAGTATCTACATCGAGTGTGCTACACAACGGTGCTGCTTTTGTCTAGAAAAGCGTTATTTGTATTACTTCTGTGTGGACGTGAATGTGAACAGCAGCAATCACAAATTACAAAATACATTTTTAAAAACATCTACATGTATGTCATGCATGCAACACCTCGCTGTACTTCAAATTGCTTCAATGACAAGGTCTAAAAGTGAATATGGAAAGTTTGCTGCTGGAGCCAACTCAACACATGTCTGCTCAGCACAGCACATTGTAAGTACAATACTTATTCATTGTTCTCATATATGACAGGAGAGCAAATGAGAGAGAGGACCCAAGGGCGTTCCAGGTGCTCAAGGTCTGAGTGGACGCAAAGGAGAGAGAGGACCCAAGGGCGTTCCAGGTGCTCAAGGTCTGAGTGGACGCAAAGGAGAGAGAGGACCCATGGGCGTTCCAGGTGCTCAAGGTCTGAGTGGACGCAAAGGAGAGAGAGGACCCATGGGCGTTCCAGGTGCTCAAGGTCTGAGTGGACGCAAAGGAGAGAGAGGACCCATGGGCGTTCCAGGTGCTCAAGGTCTGAGTGGACGCAAAGGAGACAAGGTATGTAGTTAAAGAGTCCACCAGGGGGCAGTGTTTACCCAGGAGTTGAATACAAGTCTTACATTCAAGCAGGATGAAATATTTCTGTCCTTGTAGTGCTTCACTATGAACATATTCTGAAGATAATATATTACACTTACAATTTCTTCTAAAGATTGTATAACATGTATTTCATTACTCTGTCTAATAGTGCTAACCTTTAACAGTTAATGTTACTCATTTTCATTAACTACTAGTTTCTCTATAACTGTTTTATATTGTTGTACTTTCTTTCTTATTCAAGAAAATGTTTTAAATGTATTTATTTTATTTTATTTTATATATATTTTTTGAAAAGGACCTTATGAATGAAATTAGATTGTTTGAAGGGTTCTTCAACCAGGTCCAGTCCAGATTATGTCCAGGTCCAGTTTACCTGAATTGATTAACGTGGACCCCGACTTAAACAAGTTGAAAAACTTATTGGGGTGTTACCATTTAGTGGTCAATTGTACGGAATATGTACTGAACTGTGCAATCTACTAATAAAAGTTTCAATCAATCAATCAAAGTCGGGCTCAGCAACACACGCCTTCATTTATGTACACTCAAAATTAGGAAACACAACAATAGATTGCAAATATCTGTAAACAAAACTACATTTTCAAACTTCCCATCTTTTTTTATGTATATTGGCATCATTATCGGTTTCAACCATATAACTTTCTGAAGTCAAAAAATACTGAATACATGTTTTAATGAGGGTAAAAAGTGAATATCTGTTTTTGGCCTTAAAAAAAACCTTTCACTGAATGCTATAATTAAATTGACTTAGTCATGACTGTCAATGAACTCTCCTAAAATAACAGAAACCATATTAAACTTCATAAACAAACCAATAATTAAACACATTTTTCCAACTTCCACCCAAAAGGAAGACACAATATGACAATACCAAAACAAAAGCAGGGTGGATTCAGACTCCTTACAACAAAATAGGTATTCATCCGACTCTTGTCACATTCCATAGTTTTAACATTTTTCTTGTGTTCGAAAAGTTATAAATAATTTTAATTTGAAATGAACAATTTTGCAAATCGATAGTAGTTTCGTAGATTAATTTGAATATTTCTTCAGTCAAAAAGCAGTCAAAAATGTCCTCCCATTTTCCATATGTGTTATATGAGCATCCTTCAAAGATTTCTTTATTAAATAAACATTATATTATTTTATATTTATTTTAGTTCCTTTTTGCCAACTAGAATTTCTTATTAGAGGTTTACAAACTAATAATTTAGTAGTTCCGTAATTAATTATTTGTTTCCATCTTTTCCCAATGATTCCAGTTAGTTGATTGAATGAAAAACTTGAACAAGCATCATCATACATAGTTCTAGAGGCCTACTAAAATGAGATTTTCTTATTTAAACGGGGATAGCAGGTCCATTCTATGTGTCATAATTGATCATTTCGCGATATTGCCATATTTTTGCTGAAAGGATTTAGTAGAGAACATCAACCATAAAGTACGTAACTTTTGGTCGCAAAAAAAAAAGCCTTGCCTGTACCGGAAGTAGCAGACGATGTGCGTGTGACGTCACTGGTTGTAGGTCTCCTTACATTGTTTATATTCACAGCCACCAGCAGCAAGAGCGATTCGGACCGAGAAAGCGACGATTTCCCAACTAATTTGAGCGAGAATGAAAGATTCGTGGATGAGGAAAGTTAGAGTGAAGCAATATAAAAAAAAGGCTAGGGCAGTGGGAGCGATTCAGATGTTATTCGACACATTTACTAGGATAATTCTGGAAAATTCCTTATCTGATTATTGTGTTACTAGTGTTTTAGTGAGATTATGAAGTCATACCTGAAATTGGGAGGGGTTTGGTGACCAGCAGTGTCTCTGATGGAAGCCATGGAGGAGCCAAGAAAGTGGCAGCTGGCTATTTGACAGCTGCTGCAGGAAGAACGACACAAGCTCCTCTGATGTCTCCGATAAGAGCCGACTTATTACCACAATTTTCTCACCGAAACCTGCTGGTTGACATGTGGTAGAGAAACATGTTCGCTTGACAGCTCTGTTCCATAGTAAAGCTTCACAACAAACAAAGAAACACCGGCTGTGTTTTGGTTGCTAAAGGCGGCTGCAATCCACCGCTTTCCACCAACAGCATTCTTCTTTGACGTCTCCATTATTAATTGAACAAATTGCAAAAGATTCAGCAACACAGATGTCCAAAATACTGTGTAATTATGCAATTAAATTGGACAACTTTTAGCTGTGAGTGATGCTTGGATAAAATGTCCACTACAAACAATAACGTCACAAACACGCGTCAACATAAGCGTCATCATTCCGCAATGTTTTCAACAGGAAACTTCGCGGGAGATTTAAAATTGCAATTTAGTAAACTAAAGCGGCCGTATTGGCATGTGTTGCAATGTTAAAATGTCATCATTGATGTATAAAGTATCAGACTGCGTGGTCGGTAGTGGTGGCTTTCAGTAGGCCTTTAAATTCATCATACTTCATAATCTTACCGTTCTCATTGATAATGTCATTGACAAAAATGATTCCTCTTTCAAACATAGTTTACCAAAAGAAAGGCTTTCCATCTATTACAACAATAGAGTTCATCCATATTATCTTCTGCAAAATGTCATCTCTTTTTTCTGGCACATCAAATAGAAAACACCACCATGAGTGGATTGTTTCCTTCATGAACCTCGCCATGTTTCCCAGCAGACTCTCTCTCTACATAAGGAAAATGCGAGGTCATCAATTGTAAAAACGGATACAATTTATTTTGATACAGTACATGTTTTTTGTCCAACAGGACACTTGTGTACCACTCAGTGTTTAATTACGTCTTTGGAACAATTGATGCTTTTAAAGACAGGCACATAGCTTCATGGTTGAGAAGTTTCAGCCCCTCATATTCATTGTACAAAACCTTTCTTCTAATCTTTTCTGGTTTGCCGTCCCAGACAAAATGGAAGACCCTCCGCTCATAGACCTTAAAGTTTTTTGATGGAGCTGGTAATGACAAAAACAAATAAATAAATTGAGGAATGATTAACGAGTTGACAATAGATATTTTACCATACAAGATTAAGGATTTCCCTTTCCATAATTGCATAATTTTATCCAGTTTTCTTAATCGATTAACATAATTTACTGAGCCGAGATCTTCCAGATTCTCTGGGACAAAAACACCAAGTATGTTAAATGGTCCATCTGTCCACAAAACAGGCACTTTGCATTGCTATCGAAATAACGTTCCCTTTAGATTTCCGATTATCATTTTACATTTACCATATTTTAGCTTAAGCCCAGATTGCTGTGAAAATATGTCCAAATGATTAAGAAGCTTTCGCAAACAATGAGGATCGGGGCTGATAAAGAAGCTTGTATCTTCGGCATACATTATTTTACTTTCAATAATATTATTACTGAGCCCTTCAATATTTGTATTCAATCTAACTTTAACCGTCAATATTTCCATAGCAATAATAAATAAGTATGGAGACAAAAGGCACCCTTGTCTTAGACCTCTTAATAGAAGTATTGTCCCAGAGATGTATCCATTATTGATGATTCTACAGTTCATTTAAATATATAGCGTCTTGATCCAGTGTAGTAAGGTGTTGCCAAAATTGAAACAAACTAAGCTTTTACACATCTAGGCTAATTTTGTCAAATTCCTTCTCCAGGTTGACTGTAAAAATTGATCCTTTTTTATTTTCCATATTATAATTTTCTATCATTTCTAATAACTGTCTAATATTGTTTCCTATGTTACTTAATTGTAGGAAACCTGATTGATCTTGGTGAATAATATTTCACCCTAACCCTAATATTTGACAAAACAGACTTAAGTCCTTAAGCCAAACATTTTGCCAGGATCTTGGCATCGTATCACTGAAGTGTCATCGGTCTCCAATTTTTTAGATAAACTTGGTCTTTATACTCACCATTTATTTCCTGTTTCAGAATAAAGAAATAAGACCTTCTGTTTGAGTTTTAGACAAAAACATGTGTTTTATATGAGTAATTAAAACTACAAAAGCAGTTGTTTCTTAACCTCTTCATAAAATACTTGATAGACCTCAATAGGTATTCCACCTAATTCTGGGGTTTCCCTGGATGAAAAGACTTAACAGCTTCCACAAGTTCTTCCTCTCGAATGAGGCCTTTACATGAATGGCTTTCTTCTGAAGTCAATTTTCTTTTATAATTTTCTGAAAAAAAAAGAAGTAGTTTCAGGAGAGATTACTTTATTAAAAAAAATATTTCCAAAGTAATTTTCCTTTACTTTCAACAATGTGGTGTGTGTATCCAATACCTTTCCATTTGTTTTAATACGTATGGAAATGTTCTTTTTATAACGTTTTTTTGCCTGGATATTTCAAATGAATTTTGAACACTTATCACCTTTTTTTCATCCAGATTGCTCTGTTGCAGTCATAACTTTAAAATAATTGTTTTTCAGTTAAGTTTAACTCTTCTTTTTTGGCTGTAAAAGGAATTCAGTTGCTCGCTAATTAGATTATCACTACTATCAATGTTTTTTGTAAATCCTCAATTTCTTTCTTTAATTCCTGTTAGACCATTTTAAGTTTTTTTTCTCCATGAAGAGTACGCGATGGCATATCCCCTTAAATATTTGAAGGCTTCCCAGGCGATTTGGCGATTTGATGATCCTATATTATTTTTAAATTAGTCTAATAAGTTTTTTTTTTTCAATGAATTATTCATCCTGTAGAAGCATTTGATTCAACTTCCAATATCTGGGCTCACATGTATTATCTTCAATTGCAGTTTTTTAAACCTATACAATTATTATCAGAACACAATTTATCATTGCTTGATATTGCAGTCACTTTGTTTAGCAATGAAAATGGTATATAAAAAATAGTCAATAGGACTTGCCTGGTTTTGTATTCTCCACATATATTGTACTAACCTAGTACTTTTTAATCTCCAGATATCAATTAAATCAAATGCATCCATAACATTTTTAATCTTTTGTAAAGATTAAGGAGGGTTAGTAACCCTCTGGAGAGAGCAAGCACTCCGTCTTTGCATTTGGAGTTGATCAACTTTACAACCATAGGTCTCGGTCTAGCATCCTCTTTGCGTTTGCCAATCCTGTGTGCTCGTTCCATTTGGATCCTCTTGACTTCTTCATCCGAAATGCCGAGTTGCTTCTGCAGAATGGCTGTGACGAGGTTCTCCGCGATGCTGTAAGTCTCTTTTACATCTTTCAGTTCAGTTCAGTTCAGTTTATTTTCAGTCTAACAAAAACATATTCAAACATAGATCACGATTCAAAAATGAATAACATGACTGAAACGGGCAGAAGCAAAAAAGCTTATATGCCCAACATAAATTTTTTACATTCAATTAAGTTACCCTTTCTAATAATTCTGCAACACAAAAAGAAATATAGTCATTCAGCATCCACATTCAAGCTGCCCCCCAACAAACAATACAAAAATATGTACCTACACACATACACTTTTCTGTAAATAGATAAACATACATACCTTCTAAATACAACATTTAACCAAACAAACATAAATTTCTAGTTCACATAACTTTTTAAAATACATTGTGACATGTTCTTTTTGAAATTAAATACTGAGTCACTCATTTTTATTTCTTTACCAACAGAATTCCACAAATTAACACCGAGAACAGATAGACATCTACATTTAACCACTAGTCTTGCTTTTGGTAAAATAAACCTAGATTCATCTCTTAGATTGTATTTGCTGGTCTGTAGAGTGAAGTATTTTTGAATTCCTTCTGGAAGAGTATTTATTTTTGCTTTGAACATTATCTGTGTTATTTTATAATAAACAATATCTTGAAATTTCATAAGTTTTGATTTAACAAATAATGGATGGGTATGGTCATAATATCCTGCTTTTTTTATTAGCCGTACAGCTTTTTTTTTGCAGCAAAACAATATCATTAGTTATGGTTTTAAAAGTGGTTCCCCAGAGTTCTACACAGTATGTTATGTATGGAAGTATCAAAGTATAATAAATTGTTAACAAAGAATTATAATTAAGTAATTCTTTAGTTTTATACAAAACACCAAGTGTTTTTGATATTTTTGTTTTTATATAATTTACATGTTGTCTCCATGATAATTTATAATAAATTATAACTCCCAAAAACTTAGTATCAAAGACACGCTCAATTTTATATCCATTTATTTTAATATTTACTTCATTAGATACCTCAGTTTTGGTACCAAATATCATAAATTTAGTTTTAGCAATATTAAGTGATAATTTATTCATATCAAACCAGTTTTTAAGCACTGTCATTTCTTGTTCTATTTTTACCAAAAGTTCATTAAAAGATTTTCCAGAACAAAGGATAGTTGTATCATCAGCAAACATAAAAAATGTTAAGAAACTTGATGCATCACAAAAATCATTAATGAAAATTGTAAATAACTTAGGACCAATTATAGAACCCTGTGGAATTCCACAAACTATATTTTTAAATCCAGATATTGTATTATCCACCTGAACACATTGTTTTCTATTTTCTAGATAGCTCTTGATCCAGGACAGAGCTGGCCCTCGGATGCCGTACTTATCCAACTTATTTATTAACTGTCTGTGGTCAATGGTATCGAAGGCCTTTTTTAAATCAATATAGATGGCTATTGTAAATTCCTCATTATCCATAGCAGTACTAACCTCCTCCAGCATATGCATTACTGCATACGTAGTTGTTCGATTTTCCCCAAAACCATACTGCTGCTGCTTAAGCAAGGTGTTTTTTTCCAGAAAATTATTTAACTGTTTTGTAAAAAGCTTTTCTAAAATTTTTGAAAATTGAGTGAGTATTGAAATCGGTCTGTAATTTTCCATAAGATGCTTATTTCCGTTTTTAAAAACAGGAATAACCTTTGCTATCTTCATATCATCTGGGAAGTATCCACACTTGAATGATTGATTACATATGTGAGCCAATGGCTTAGGAATTAAATGAATACATTCTTTAATAATTACCATATCTATGTGATGTATGTCTGTAGATGTTTTACTTTTAAAGGCTCTTACTGTTTGAATTATATCCACTTCTGTTACTCCACTCAAAAACATTGATTTTAAATGAGGGTTTATTGTGTTTTTAGTCAAGCCTGTGTCCTCATAAACAGGTATTTTTTCTGCAAGTGCAGGGCCCATATTAACCAAATAGTCATTAAATTCTTCCACTATCATTTCTTTTTTGTTTAGTTTTATATTATTATCATTTATAAAGTAGCTCGGAGTCTCATGATTTTTACATCTATTACCTAAAACCTGGTTGATTGTGTTCCATGTTTGTTTAATATTATTTTTGCTATCTTCAAATTTCTCGTTATAATAACTTTTCTTTTGCTTTCGTAGAATAGAAGTCAACTTATTTTTATAAATTTTATACTCCCTTTCATTTTGTTCAGTTTTATTTTTTAAGTAACTATCATACAGAACATTTTTTCTATTGGAGGCCATTACTAGACCCTTCGTCATCCAAGGCTTATTTTTACTCACTTTCTTTAGTGTGGACTTCACGACTGGACAGCAGGAATTATAAAGTTCTATCCATTTAAACAGAAATGCCCTGAATGAATCATTACAATTTTCAACATACACCCCTTCCCAGAAACATTTTGAAAGCTCATTCTTAAATGCTTGTATTCTTTCAGGTGTCCTTAATCTTGTTAATTTGAACAATGTTTTTTGTGCTATATTACTTACAATCATACTTTGAATATTCACAAACACTGGAAAATGATCTGTGATGTCACTAAGGAGTATTCCACCTGTAGTTATGTCATGGATATTTGTAAAAATATTGTCAATGAGGGTAGCAGATTCTCGCGTTATTCTGCTTGGTTTATCAATTATTGGTTGCAAACCATAAGTAAACATTTCATTTATAAAGTCATTAGTTGGTTTATGGGTTCTCCATTTTAATAAATCAAAATTGAAATCTCCACACACAAAGACACATTTCTTGTTAGCTAGTTTTCCAAGTACTTTTAGTAGGCTGTCATGGAAAAGCTCTACATGTGACCCAGGTGTCCTATAAATACAACTCAAATATGCACTACGTTCGTTGTTTATTTGTATTTTTATAGTCATACTCTCCATAACATCATCTATAACTAGACTGTCGATAATTTCACAGTAATATTTTTTTTGTACATAGAACGCAACGCCACCTCCTTTTTAATTTTTTCTATTTATATTATAAAAATCATAACCTTCTAATATAAACATATCATTAATTTCATCTTTCAACCATGTCTCTGAGATGCAATTGCTTGGAATGTTGATTTTAAAGATTCCAAACACTCTTGTATCTTCTCAAAATTAGCCCTGAGACTTCTACTATTAAAATGAATAAGCAAAAAACCCTTTAAATCCACATTTTTAAAACTATCCTCTGAGTAATATGAAACATTTATGTTATGTAATCCACTTAGATTAATTTCTGGATCAATGTCATTACAAAATCCTCCTACTTTATCATCATTCATTTCCAAATAACTTAAATTTAGTTCCTTACAGCTTATTCTGTCTTGAATATCTTCTTGCCCAGCTATACTGCTTTCTTCCTCGTCAGAAATATAAAAGTCATTATTAGTCATCCTCCAAAGAAGTTTAACCAAAATATCAATAATGTACTAAAATGTACGATATAACTTAAAAAAACACACATTATCCATAATCCTAATGTCCATATACCATGTGTACCATACATTTTCATTGTCCACATACCATTTGTTGTCCTGATTCAACAAGTTATTTAAATTGTTCCAAGTCTTTCACGTTTTTAATCCATATTGGCTTCATTTGATCCGATCCATTTGGCTTTATGTAGACTTTGCCATGTCTCGTCCATGTAGATTGAATCTTATTTTCTTTCCTGAGAATGCGGCCACTTCTTGGAATTTCACCATTTTTCTTTGTCAGGTGCTCATTCAGATAAATTCCAGTGCCCTTTAGCTTTTTGGACTGTCTCAGCAGCTCCATTTTGTGTTTCTGGTTAACCATCTGCATCACTATTATTGGTCTTGCTTTAACATTCTTGTTTGGAAATGAATAGCATGTTGATATGTTTTGTTTCTCAACGATGATGTTTTTACCTCTGAAAAAGTCCAGGAGTTTTTGCTCAAGAGTTTCAAGTTCCTCCGTAGGAGCATCTTCACCTTGGTTCAGCCCAGCTGTAACTCGAGCATAACTGCGGTGTTTCAGCTCTAGTCCTGTGACCACAATGTCATTGACAAGTGATTGTTGCTCCAAATCCTCACATCTCTGCTCCAAAAGTTCAATCCTTTTGTCTCTCTGGATCACATTCTCCTTCAGCTCCTTCACTTCCTCCATGAGGCCCATGATGTTTCCTTGTTGCTTTAGAACCTTAGCAATCTCTTCACCCATGAAGTTTAGAGATTTCTTTATCTCTTCAAGTTCCTCTGACAACTTTTTAATTGTTATTGTCATCTTTTCAAGTAATTTTACACAGGTATTTTAGGTACCGTATTTTCCGCGCTATAAGCCGCCCCGTGTTATAAGCCGCACCTTCAATGAATGGCATATTTAAAAACTTTGTAAACCTATAAGCCGCGCCCATGCTGCGCTAAAGGGAATGTCAAAAAAATAGTCAGATAGGTCAGTCAAACTTTAATAATACAAACCAGTGTGCGAATGTGCAATCACAACAATAGTAACACTCAAAATATTGCAGAGCAATAGCAACATCAATAACTCAACTTTGGTCGAACGTTAATGTCACAGCACACAAAATAAACATTTAAAGCTCACCTTCAGAAGTTATTCCTCATCCATAAATCCCTAGAATTTTTCTTCTTCGGTGTCTGAATTAAAAAATTGGGCGAATACGGCATCCAAAATGGCGGGCTCCGTCTCGTCGAAGTCATCAGAGTCAGTGTCGCTGTTGCTGTCCGGCAGTTCCATGAATCCTGCCTTCCTGGCCGGATCTTTTTTCAGCTATTTTGTTTTTACAATATGCGCGGAAAGTAGCCAGCTTTTTTTGAAAGTCTTTTGGCAGTTGCTGTGAAATAGTAGTCCGTGTGCGGACGGAGAGATTGCGTCTTTTCATGAACCGGAAACACCAAGAAGCTCCACCTTTAAAATCATCCAAGTGAAGTTCGCTTGCTGGCGCTGTTGCCTTCATTGGAATAGTGATGTTACTGACACTTCTGCTTGCTGCTCTCTGCTCAACAACCCACTGTTAGAGTTTGTCCTCCAACTCTTGCCATCTTGCTTTGTTCCCTCAAACTCTGTGTTGTCTTCTTTACTTGGCGCAGGTCATCTTGTTGCTTCCTCCACCTAAGCACCATTGATTCATTTATGTTCAATTCTCTCGCTGTTGCTCTATTTCCGTGTTCTTCTGCGTGACTTATTTCCTTGAGTTTGAATTCTGCGTTGTACGCGTGTCTTTTAGTAGGAGCCATTTTGTGGTCGTCTTTACAGAAACACACAAATGAAATGAATCGGATTAGCCGCGCGCTTCTTCTTCTACGGGGGCGGGTGCTTACCTTGGCGGTTGCGTACCGTAGAAGAAGAAGCGCTTCCTCTTTCCAGGTGGGCGGGTGCTTACCTTGGCGGTTGCGTACCGTAGAAGAAGAAGCGCTTCCTCTTTCCAGGTAGGCGGGTGCTTACCTTGGCGGTTGCTTACCGTAGAAGAAGAAGGGCTTCCTCTTCTACGGGGAAAAAAGATGGCGGCTGTTTACCGTAGTTGCGAAACCTAAACTCTATGTTATAAGCCGCACTGTCATCTTTTGAGAAAATTTTTGGTTTTTAGATGCGGCTTATAGCGCGGAAAATACGGTAACTTGATGAGCTGCACTGAAGTTTTCAGAAGGCCTGTTTGGGCCTTGATTTGATACTCCTAAAATACCTTTTTCAGAGTAGTGAAGTAAAGTATTCCTTCACCATCAGCAATGGAGCATTTCAAGATATTTGTCTCAGATTCCAGATATATTTGATGAATTGTAGAGAGACTCTGAGCAGGGAGAAGCATTGGCAGCCATCTTGTCACCTTCATCTTCATAATCAGCAACTTGTCCCGCATGCTCCTGCAGCGGAGTTCCAACAAGTCCGCCTTTAATTTCTCGCTCTCTGTTGTCAGTCTAGTAGTTTCGAGTTCCTGGCTTGTTAACTCAACTTTTAGTGTCGTCTTTTCCTTTTTTATCTCCACCATTTCAGCGTGATTGTACTTGACTGATTTTTTTCAGCTCTGGAACGTCAGTTATTAGTTCAATCAAAATGTACAGTTTTTCAAGTTTTTCAACCATAGCTCGCAACATTTTTCGATCGTCCGGAGTAAACATTGCATTTTCGTCCAAATCCCTAGAGGACAATTGATCACGGACGTGTTTAGATTCCTTTGATCCGCGTTGTGGCATAGTTGCAGGGGAACAATGGGCCACTCGGCGTTCGAGGCACCTTATTTTCAGCCAAATCACCCTCGTGAGTAGAATATATCTCACCAATTGCAGAGAGGCGGATATATATAGTGTAAATGCCTTCAAATCTTGTGTCACTGGCGCGTTTATGCCATTTATCACATTACATACTGGGACTTGTGTAGAGACTGTCTCAGCTCACGGTGGCCTAACCTGCTGTCCTTTAAACTTGCTGTATTATATAAGTATTTCTGTCCTTATACTGTAGTGCATCAATACATACACTCTCTTCGAAATATAGTATGTGTTTCTAGCCTTGTACTGTAGTACACCAATACTACAAAAGATAGCATATACGTGTGTAGTTACACTTTTTTTTCTAAAGTTTTTGCGTCCTTGTTGTACATCAATATTACATCCCCCTTGAGATAGTATTTTATATAAGTATTTCAGTACATCAATACATAGACTTTCTCCTATATAAGTACTTCAGTACATAAATACTTACACTTATTTCCAAAGATAGTGTATTGTAAAAGTATGTCAGTAAATCAATACTTAGTTTCTTCTAAAGATACAATGTCTAAGTATTTATGTCGTTGTACTATAGAACATCAATACATAACTTTATTCTAAAGATTATATAAGTATTTCTGTCCATGCATTGTAGTACATCATTACTTAAACTGTCTTTGAAGTATTTCAGTACACGAATACTTATACAATATTCTATCTTTAGAAGAACGTGTAAGTGTTTCAGTACATCAATACTTAGTTTCTTCTAAGGGTACTATACATACAGTGCCCTCCAAAAGTATTGGAACAGTGAGTCCAATTTGTTTATTTTTGTTGTAGACTGAAAACATTTGGGTTTGACAATAAAAGATGAGTATGGGACAATAGATCAACATGTTAGTTTTTATTTCCAGGTATTTGCATCTGGATCTGATACACAACTTAGAAGATAGCACCTTTTGGTTCAGCCTACCCATTTTTCATGAGAGCAAAAGTATCGGAACATGTGACTGACAGGTGTGTGTTGTTGCCCAGGTGTTTCCCAATTACATTGATTATTCAAACACTAAATAGCACTAAATGTCTGAGCTCAGTTTCAGATTGAGTAGGATAGGTTTTGCCTGTGCAGACTGCATTTAGAGTTGGCGCCAACATGAAAACGAGAGTCTATGGGTCTATGGGTGAAAACAAAGCAATTGTGAATCTGAGAGAAGATGGACATTCAATCAGAGCCATTGCACAAGCATTGGCCATAGTGAGTACAACCGTTTGGAATGTTCTGAAGAAGAAAGAAACCACTGGTGTACTAGGCTACAGACGTGGAACAGGACCAAGGAAAACATCAGCAGTTGATGACAGAAACATTGTGAGAGCTATAAAGAACAACTGTTAGTGACATCAGCAACAACCTCCTGAGGGCAGGAGTGAAGGTATCACAATCTACTGTTTGCAGAAGACTTCATGAACAGAAGTACAGAGATTACACCAGAAGATGCAAACCACTCGATAGCAAGAATAATTGGAAGGCCAGGCTACATTTTGGCCAAAAGGTGCAGGGATGAGCCTAAAAAATTCTGGGAAAATGTTTTATGGACTGATGAGACAAAGATGATCTTCTTCCAAAGTGATGGAAAGGCGAAAGTTTGGAGAAAGAAAGGATCTGCTCATGATCCCAAACATACAAGCTCATATGTGAAACACGGCAGAGCTAATGTCATGGCTTGGGCTTGCAAGGCTTCTTCTGGGACGTCATCTTCATTGATGATGTAACCCATGATGGCAGCAGCAAAATGAACTCAGAAGTCTACAGAAACATTTAGTCTTCTAATTTAAAGAAAGATGCAACTAAACTGATTGGGAGATCCTTCATCATGCAGCAAGATAACGACCCAAAACACACTGCCAAAACAACAAAGGAGTTGATCAGGGGCAAGAAGTGGAAGGTTTTAGACTGGCCAAGTCAGTCTCAAGACTTAAACCCAATAGAGCATGTATTTTACCTGCTGATGAGGAGACTGACAGGAGTAACCCCCTCCCCCCAAAACAAACAAACAAACAACTGAAAAAAGCTATGGAGAAAGCCTGGAAAAGCATTACAAAAGTTTGGTGATGTCAATGGCTCACAGGCTTGATGCAGTTATTGAAAGCAAAGGATTTGCAACTACATATAACCAGGGACGGGGTGGCGCAGTGGAAGAGTGGCCGTGCGCAACCCGGGGGTCCCTGGTTCAAATCCCACCTAGTACCAACCTCGTCACGTCCGTTGTGTCCTGAGCAAGACACTTCACCCTTGCTCCTGATGGGTGCTGGTTGGCGCCTTGCATGGCAGCTCCCTCCGTCAGTGTGTGAATGGGTAAATGTGGAAGTAATGTCAAAGCGCTTTGAGTACCTTGAAGGTAGAAAAGCGCTATACAAGTACAACCCATTTATCATTTATATTAAGTCCTATACACTTTAATGTATTTTAAGGTTATATGTTCCTGTGGGAGCCTATCTATATTATTTATTTATTTATTAATTGTTTTGACAATCTAATCCAATAATGTCAATGATGATGTTGATTAATTATTGGCTGTTTTAGATGGATTATGATTAAGTGAGCCACTTCCTCCTCCTATGATTAAGAAGAAAGGACAGCTGGGCGTTCCCTTTCTCTGTCTGTCATGCTGAAGGAGTGAGGAGTGAAATAGTTTGTCTACCACTAAATAAGTTATTTTGATTATGTAGAAAGTCAACAACGGAGAATATTTTTTGCTTGTGAAAATAAATTATCAACATTTTTAATCTAGAAATATCTCCCTGAGTGCTTATTAAGGAATTTAGTGAGTATTAAACCTCCTCCTCAAGGCTACTTGGCTATCTTTATTGTAATTTTTTTTAAACTTTTTGGAACGACAGAGTAGCCGTAACAAGTAAACAAACTACACTGTAGACCCGAAGGACCATCCACGATCGCTCTGCACCGACGACAGCAAGCAGCCGGCGGGCCGTGAGTAAAATCAGCTGATGAACGTCATGAATGAATGAATGATCGCGCCGCTGCGCTGTATGGAATCATTTTAACGCTATGGAAAGGAAAGTTGCAGATTGTGGATGTGAAATGCAAATGTTGGAAGGATGTTTAGGAATGAACTAAACAATGGACTAAATGTAAAATAAATTGAGCAGTGTGATTATTTGGAATGATGTCTGGCACACCTGAGACGGCAGCTGAGGCCGACCACATGCCGAGAACGCGCATTGCTTCGCGCAGAGGCAGACTGGGCGCGTGCACAAGGAAGCTAAATGAAATAAAGACTTTGATGACTCATGTTAGAAATGCTGATAAAGTCAATGATGATTTTGAAGTATTTAAAAGAGCTGTGGATGGATTTAAAAATGCTCACAACTTTGTGCAAAACTTGCTATCAGAAGAGGAAAAGAAAAATGATTATTATGACTGGTATGAACCCAGAATAATAAATGTGAATTATTTCATGAAACATGGAAAAGAGAAATTGCACAATCATAAGTTGGACCACTGGACAGCATATCAAATATATCTCACCAATCAAAGTCTGTCACTGGATCAAAAGCCTCTAGATGTTCCTCAGTATCCTCAGAATTAAAAAGGGCCAAAGCGTAACAGGCTGCTACAGTGGCTCGAGCTGCTGCACTGAAGGAAAAACACATCTTGCAACTGGAGGAAACAAAGCTTTAAGCAAAGATGGAGCAAATGTAACTGGAGGAAACAAAGCTTAAAGCAAAGATGGAGCAAATGGAGTTGGAAGAAGATCTCGCAGCATCAACTGCTAAAATACAAATCCTTCAAAGTGATTTAATTCATGGAAGTAATGAGGTGGTTCAGGAACCCATGACTGAGTATTATGATTCTCACCATGAAAGAGAAACTATGGCGAGCAATGTGGACTTTATAGAGTTTGGTGTAATACCCAAAACCCCACTTCACCAAACCATCTTAAGTCTCCACACACCTCTACCTAAAAGGAACCCCAGCACATCAGAAGATCTAAATAAACCTCAAAACAAAAACGCAATTAAAAAACACAAGACCCAGAATGTAAATCAGACTCAAATAAAAAATCACTCTGCACAAGATAATGTGGTTATTAATGCTGCTCATGATAACTTGGAAATAGTTATTCAAAGACAGAGTGAAATCGTAAAACTCATTGTCTCACAGCAAAAACTCTCTACTACTAGCTAGAGAGATGTCTGTTTGATGGTAACCCACTGGCATATCAGTCTTTTATCCATGCATTTGAACACTTGATTGAAGACAAGACTGAGAATCATCAAGACCGACTCTACTACTTTGAACAGTTTACATGTGGTTTGCCAAGAGACTTGGTTCGCAGCTGTTTGCACATGGAAGCCAGTAGGGGCTATAATGAAGCAAGGCGCCTCTTAAAGGAACACTTTGGAAATGAGATGAAAATTTCGGGAGGTTACTTGGAAAAAGCCTTGAATTGGACAGCAATTAAAGCTGAGGATGGGAAAATGCTTCATGCATATGCAATGTATTTGAGAGGATGCTGTAATGTAATGCATGATTTACAGCATTTGGAGGAACTTGATATCCCATCAAACCTAAGGCTGATTACATCCAAACTACCCTACAAACTCAGAGAAAAGTGGCAAAGCACAGCTTATGAGACACAACAGAGGACTGTCAGGAGAATCAGATTCAACAATTTTGTGGATTTTCTAGAAATGCATGCCAAGATGCTTTTGGATCCATTGTTTGGAGACATTCAGGACCAAATAACGAAAAGGCCTCTTCCAAGAAGCACAAGTGGACTAAAACCAATTAGAGGCATAAACAACAGCTTTGCTACTTCAGTAGCTGTGAATACAGAGTCAGCAGGAAGCGCTGTAAAATACTCTGTTCCACTGCAACCTGCTCAAACCACACCCAGTGGTATCATCCCTTTATGTAGTATTTTAATGGCAAACATGCTCTGATTGACTGCTCACAATTCAAAACACAGTCACATAACGAAAAGATTGATTGTTTTTTAAGAAGGTAAGGATATTGTTTTGGTTGCCTACTAAAAGGTCATTTGAGCAAAAATTGTAAAAGAAGATTAATGTGTCAGGTTTGCAAGATGAAACATCCTACTGCACTTCATATTCCAAGTGAAAAAGGCCCAAAAGCGGCAAAAACAAGCAAAGCCCACTGTTGGGACAGAAGATACCCCTATAAGCATTGCTTTTGTTTCAGCCGGTGATGCAACCGGGGCCGGGATAGACTGTGCACTTGCAATTGTGCCACTCAGAGTTAAGGCGGGAAAAGGGAACAGGTATGTTCGGATCGATGCCTTCCTCGATCCAGGCAGCACGGCAACATTTTGCACAGAGAATCTAATGAACAAACTGAACGTGAAAAGACGCAAAACACAAATTATTTTGCAAACAATAGGACAGGAAAAGCCTGTGAAGACCTATGAGGTTAGAGGACTGAAGGTTGGAGGATTCGCATATCTGGACCTGCCAAAAGTGTATACACAGAGCAAGATACCTGTGTCAAAGGAAAACATCATCACAAAGGCTGACTTGAAGAGGTGGCCATATCTTGGTGGTATCGACTTGAAGGAAATTGAGTCAGAGATTAAACTTCTTATTGGGACTGATGTTCCTTGGGCAATGGAGCCGTTGAATATAATAAACAGTGAAAAAAATGGACCATATGCAGTCCAAACCATACTGGGATGGGGGCTAACTAGACCACTCAGTTGCAGTGCTACAGAAGATGCTGGGCCCACTGCAGTATCAACTAACAGAATCTTTCCAGGATAAAGACAAAGTCACACCTCGGGATAAGTTCAGAGAGAAAGAAAGACATCGCCATTCCTCCTCTTCTTCTTCCAAAAAAGGCCAGGACAAAGATAAAGAAAATATCTCTTCTGGAACCGATGGACAAAGGAGTATCTTCGACTCACGCAAGAAAAAAGCAAATGGAACAGCACAAGAAGAAACTTGAGTCCCGGAGATCTGGTGTTCATTGTTGATAACACAGCACCAGGAAACTCATGGACGATGGGCCGCATTGTAAAGACATTTCCAGATGCCAAAGGCTTATTTTGGTTAAAACCAAGACCAACACGGTTCAACGACCAATCTCTGCCTGCAAATGGAAGCAGCTTGATGGACTGAAGGGGGATTTGGTTCTCCAGCCTTGATGAGTCGATGACCGCTTCAGATATGACTATGGACTTTGAGACTAGACCAGTAACTCAATTAATCTTGAATTTAAAGAACATAATTGTTTATATTCAATTGTTCTATTATGGCTCCTTTGAATTATATTATTTATGTAATTGTTTAGCTGAAGCACACAATTAGGGGCCGGGTATGTTGGAGCCTATCTATATTATTTATATATTCATTGTTTTGACAATCTAATCCAATAATGCCAATGATGATGTTGATTAATTATTGGATGTTTTAGATGGATTATGATTTGACTGATTGTGTTCAGCTGCTCACATTCCTCCAGGTGAGCCACTTCCTCCTCCTATGATTAAGAAGACAGGACAGCTGGGCGCTCCCTTTGTCTGTCTGTCATGATGGAGTGAGGAGTGAAATAGTTTTTTTTACCACGAAATAAGTTATTTTGGTTATGTAGAAAGTCAACCACAAAGAATATTTTTTGTTTGTGAAAATAAATGATCAACATTTTGAATCTAGAAATATCTCCGCGAGTGCTTAAGGAATTTAGTGAGTATTAAACCTTCTCTTCAAGGGTACTCGGCTATCTTTATTTTAGTTTTTTCGAAACTTTTTGGAACGACAGAGTAGCCGTAACAGTTCCAATAGTTTTGTTCACCTAAAAGTGTTGTGTTCCATTACAAATAATATTATCTTATAAGTTGTGTATCAGATCCAGATGTAAATACTTGGAAATGAAAGCTAAAATGTTGATCTCTTGTCTTATATTCATCTTTTGATGTCAAACCCAAATGTTTTCAGTCTACAACAAAAATAAAGGAACTGGCCTCACTGTTCCAATACTTTTGGAGGGCACTGTATAAGTGTTTCTATCCTTGGACTGTAGTACATCAATACTTACACTTATTCTAAAGATAGTAAATGATCCAAGTCTTTCTCTCCTTGTATTTGTAGCACACCATTACTTAAACTGACTTCTATTGATAGCATATACAGTTGTGATCAAAATTATTCAACCCCCACACAATTTTGGTGTTTTAGCAAGTTGGACATTTATTCCTTATTTTGTTTATAGTCATATCAAATAAAGATGTGTCAAATAGACAAATGCAACTTAAATTGTAACACTGTATTTTACAAAATACCAAAAAAGGACATTTTTCTTAATATCTCATTGACAAAATGATTCAACCCCCTGGTTCCATGCATCTTTAGTACTTAGTAGAACAACCTTTGGCAGTAATGACATCCTTCAAACGTGATACATAACCGGACACAAGCTTCTTGCAAGCATCTACAGGTATTTTAGCCCATTCCTCTTGGGCAAAGGCCCCCAGTTCATTCATATTCTTGGGCTTGCGTGCTGCAACTGCCTTCTTCAAGTCCCACCACAGCTTTTCTAGAGGATTTAGGTCTGGTGACTGTGAAGGCCACTCCAGAGTCTTCCAGCCCTTCTTCTGCAACCACTCTGATGTTGATTTGGAGGTATGTTTGGGATCGTTGTCCTGTTGGAAGGTCCAACGTCTCCCAAGCCTCAGCTTTGTCACTGACTTCATGACATTTGCAGCTAATATATCCTGGAAGGAAATAGAATTCATAATGCCTTGAACGTGCTGGAGATTCCCGGTACCTGAGGCAGAGAAAAAGCCCCAGAGCATGATTGACCCCCCACCATGCTTAACAGTAGGAAAGGTGTTCTTCTCTTTGTAAGCTTCATTTTTTCTCCTCGAGACATAACCTTGATTCATAGGCCCAAAGACTTCCAGTTTTGTCTCATCACTCCATAGAACAGTTTCCCAAAACCTTTGGGGTTTGTCCAGATGATTTTTGGCATGTTATCTATTTCTTGTGCCTGGTAGTCAGAAGTGGTGTGTGCCTGGGAGTTCTGGCATGGAGGCCTTCGTCTCGTAGCGCGCACTTTATTGTCTGGGACGAAACCTGCGTTCCCCCCTCTGCAATGTCCTGTTGTAGTTCCTCAGCTGTTACCCGGGGGTTTTTCACCACTGTACGCTCCAAATACCGGACAGCAGTTGCACACAGCATCCTCTTTCTACCACGCCCAGGCAGTGTTTCCACTGTGTCTTTAGCTTTAAACTTGCAAATTATGCTCCCAACTGTGTCTCTTGGAATGTGTAATGTCTTTGCTATTTTCTTATATCCATATCCTTTCTTATGAAGAGAAATTACCTCCTTTCTTGACTTCACCATGTTGCAAATACACCATTGACCCACTACAAGAAGCTGAGCGTCACAGTCTTTTTCAATCAGTTTAATTTTGCTCTTTATGCTTCTAATCACATCTACAGGTGTTTTCAACACCTGATTGAAAATATTTTATTCAAATTATGTTCTTAAGAGTTATGATCTTCAAGGGGTTGAATAATTTTGTCAATGAAATATTTAGAGAAATGACACTGTTTGGTATGTTACAACATATAATGTTGTAATTCAATTTGCATTTGTCGACTTACTACATGTTTATTTGATATGACTATAAATAAAATACGGAATAAATGTCCAACTTGCTAAAACACCAAAATTGTGTGGGCGTTGAATAATTTTGATCACAACTGTAAGTGTTTCTATCCTTGTCATGTACTTTCTCCTAAAGGTAGTATACTATATAAGTATTTCAGTACATCAATACATACACTTTCTTCTAAAGATAATATATTATACAAGTGATTCTGTCCTTGTACTGTAGTACACTTTATTCTAAATATAACAGTAAACTAAGTATTTCTGTCCCTGTACATCAATACATAGTTTTTTTTGTAAAGATAGTATATAAGTGTTTCTGTAAATCAATACTCACTATTTCCCCTAAAGTTCAAAATTATATAAGTGTTTCTATCCTTGTACTGTAGTACATCAATACTTACACTTTCTTCTAAAGGTAGTGTTTTATAGAAGGTAGTGGAATTAGTTATCATGTACAAGATGTATTTACGGGACATTTTTAACTCCATGTTATACATGTATGTTTGTCCCCTCATTCAAAGGGCTCCCAAAGAAGAGGTCGACCCAAAGGAGACATTGTGAGTATCACTTTTGTTTGTGAATGATTGGAGCCTTCAATATGAAACACTAACAAATATTCTGTTTTCTGCTTGAAGGTAGACTCCGACGTGGAGGGGCTAGCTGGTGAGAAAGGGGAAAAGTAAGACCAGTCATTTTGAACTTTCTGAAGTTGACCTGTTGATATTTAAATATTGAAAGCAAAGACAAATAATATACTATTTGACTGAGACCCATTTTGGGTCCCTAAGACTTTTAACAATCAAGGAAAGACCTTAAGGTTTTAAAAACCAAAATGGCCCCTACATTCGTTAACTTTTAAGTGTGCGGCCCTTTGTGGTAAAGTTTTGGACATCCCTTGTTTCGTTTTAATGAATAGCTGAGCAGAAAGGAATCCTGTATAGATTATACATTAATAGTACTTTAAAACATTTTTTTTAATTAAAGTGAGTCATTGTGTTTCAGTATTTTTGCCCTGCCACTTGTAGGAACCCTCATTCTGCATGTTTTTGTACAAACTATTGTTGGACAATCTCTCAACGCTGCATTCAAACATTTTCATAGTTGAACCTTACATGTAGAAACACAATTGTTTCTTGGTGCTGTGCTTACTAAACGGAGGAAAACAAATCTAAAGGACAAGAACTTGCAATTTTTAAAATCAGTATCTCATGATTGTTTGGGTGTGACAGGGTATGTCTGGAGAATCTGGCACTAAAGGACAGGTGAGTTGTGTATGATCATGTGTTAAGTAAATATACACTTCATGCACTTGTATGTGTTTGCAGCACAGAGTGAGGAGACCTTGGACATAATGGTCCAACATGGAGACTCTGGGAAGCCAGGTGATGTAGGACCCCCTGGACTGCCTGGTCCTCGGGGGTTGAACGGCATGAGCGGTGTGCATGGCAGGCCGGGTATTGAGGGTCCACCGGTGAGTCCACTCACTGTTTGGGAAATGTAATTGTTGTCCCTTTTACACAATGTTGTTCTTCTCTTCAGGGACAAGATATATCTGACCAGCATATTATTGATGTGGTATAAAGAATGTTGCAAGGTGAGCTTTACCACTCTAATTTCCCTCCAAAAAAATAATCAATTGCTTGTTATTGTAAACAAAAACTCTATTACATATGTAAAGTTTCAGTTCAATATGTCAAAATTGAAAATGACAGTTACCCAAAATCAAATCAAAACCAAAAATGTTGGAAGATGTGTGGAGATGTGGTGGAGAGGTTAGGGTTAGTGTTTTATAGGAAGGAATAAGTTATTGTGTATAACAGGGGTCACCAACGCGGACACCCTAACCCTAACCCTAACACCAGATGAGTAGCCCGCTGGCCTGTTCTAAAAATAGCTCAAATAGCAGCACTTACCAGTGAGCTGCCTCTATTTTTTAAATTATATTTATGTTCTAGCAGGGTTAGGGTTAACCCCAACTCTCGCTTTGCTCGACATTTTTAATTCTAAGAGAGACAAAACTAAAATTTAATTAGAAAATCCAAGAAAATATTTTAAAGACTTGGTCTTTTTACTTTGCTTCTTATAACTTTCAGAAAGACAATTTAAGAGAAAAAATACATTCTTGAAAATGATTTTAGGATTTTTAAACACATATACCTTTTTACCTTTTAAATTCATTCCTCTTCTTTCCTGAAAATTTAAAATGTTAAGCCCGCCAGGCTGCACCAAACTTTTGGTGCTTTGTTCACACAGAAAAGTACAGTGGTGTATGTGCAGCAACTATGAAGGTTGCAAACCTGTTTGGTTCCACTTATCTTTGTGAATCAGCCTTTTCTGACATGAACTTCATCAAGAAGAAACACAGAACAAGCCTCAATGATGCACATCTGCAAGACTCACTCAGAGTTGCAGTTTCTAGTTACACAGCAGAGTACAACACACTAGTTAACAGAATGCCATGCCAGGCTTCCCACTAACTGACAAAGAAACATATATCAGATTTGGTGTCCAGTTCAAAGTGTGACATGATGAGAGTTGACTTTTGTATTTTACGTGAGTTATTATTTGTACAAACATGGTACAAAGTAATTCATGATTTGTTAAAAAATGTTAGTGGCTAGCTAACCTTAACCCTAACCCTAAATCATTAAGATCAGTTTTTCCACATAATATTTATTATTAATAATAACATAGAGCCAAAGGTAAATGTAGCAAATTGGCTATTTTTGGCAATTTATTTAAGTGTGTAATAAACTGGTAGGCTTTCGCATAAATCAGTACTCAAGAAGTAGCCCTTGGTTTCAAAAAGGTTGGTGCCCCCTGGTGTATAAGATGTATTGTATGGTATATTTTTAATCTCTACATTATACAGTTCCTAAATGAATCTCTTTTTTTGTGACAGAGAGGGTGGCAGCAGTAGCAGTGAGCACTAAAAGGGCTGTGCCGTTGAACAACCGGCTATTCTGGTCCTCCGTGATTAATGGTTCCACAAAGACCACATGGTTTGCCTGGTTCCCGAAGAATTACTGGAACGATGGGAGCTGTCAGACGGATTGGAAACACAGGTCTTAAAGGTAGGGACTTGTTTAGTTTCATCTACAGTAATGTGTGTGTATACATATGCTTACATATACATATTTAAATATGTGTATACATTTGTACCAATGTGTACATATGTATGCACTTTTTTTTTAGTCAATATACAAACGTACAACGAATTAGGGTTAGGGTTAGAGGGTTAACCCTAACCCCAACCCTAACCGACTGTCTTTCTATGCCTAAAACCTACCCTCTAACCATAACCCCAACCCTAAACGACTTTCTTTCTATGCCTAAATGCTACCCATCTCGCTTTCTCTTTAAATCTAACCCCAAATCCTTACCCCAACCCTAACCCTAACCCCAATCCTAACCCCAACCCTAACCGACTGTCTTTCTATGCCTAAAACCTACCCTCTAACCCCAACCCTAACCGACTTTCTTTCTATGCCTGAATCCTACCCGTCTCTCTTTCTCTTTAAATCTAACCCTAAATCCTTACCCTTACCCCAACCCTAACCAACTGTCTTTCTATGCCTAAAACCTACCCTCTAACCCCAATCCCAGCCCCAACCCCAACCCTAACCCTAACCCCAACCCAAATCCTAACCCTTACCCCAACCCTAATCCTAACCCCAAACCTAACCCAAATCCTTACCCCAACCCTAACCCTAACCGACTGTCTTTTCTATCCCTAAGACCTACCCTCTAACCCAAACCCTAACCCCAACCCTAACACCAACCCTAACCCCAACCCTAACCGACTGTCTATCTATGCCTAAGACCTACCCTCTAACCACAATCCCAACCACAACCCCAACCCTAACCCCAACCCTAACCCCAACCCAAATCCTTACCCTTACCCCAACCCAAATCCTTACCCCAACCCTAACCCCAAACCTTACCCTAACCCAAATCCTTACCCCAACCCTAACCGGCTGTCTTTTCTATCCCTAAGACCTACCCTCTAACCCCAACCCTAACCCCAACCCCAACCCCAACCCTAACCCCAACCCCAACCCTAACCCCAACCCTAACCCCAACCCTAACACCAACCCTAACCCCAACCCTAACCCCAACCCTAACCCCAACCCAACCCTAACCCCAACCCTAACCCCAACCGACTGTCTTTCTATGCCTAAGACCAACCTTCTAACCCAAATCCCAACCCCAACCCTAAACCCAACCCTAACCCCAACCGACTGTCTTTCTATGCCTAAAACCTACCCTCCAACCCCAACCCTAACCCTAACCCCAACCCCAACCCTAACCCCAACCGACTGTCTTTCTATGCCTAAGACCAACCTTCTAACCCAAATCCCAACCCCAACCCTAAACCCTACCCTAACCCCAACCGACTGTCTTTCTATGCCTAAAACCTACCCTCCAACCCCAACCCTAACCCCAACCCTAACCCCAACCCCAACCCCATCCCCAACCCCAACCCTAACCCCAACCCTAACCCCAACCGACTGTCTTTCTATGCCTAAAACCTACCCTCCAACCCCAACCCTAACCCCAACCCTAACCCCAACCCCATCCCCAACCCCAACCCTAACCCCAACCGACTGTCTTTCTATGCCTAAGACCTACCTTCTAACCCAAACCCCAACCCTAACCCCGACCCTAACCCCAACCCTAACCCCAACCCTAAAACCCAACCCTAACCCCAACCGACTGTCTTTCTATGCCTAAAACCTACCCTCTAACCCCAACCCTAACCGACTTTCTTTCCATGCCTGAATCCTACCCGTCTCTCTTTCTCTTTAAATCTAACCCTAAATCCTTACCCTTACCCCAACCCTAACCAACTGTCTTACTATGCCTAAGACCTACCCTCTAACCCCAATCCCAACCACAACCCTAACCCCAACCCCAACCCCAACCCTAACCCCAACCCTAACCCTAACCCCAACCCAAATCCTTACCCTTACCCCAACCCTAAACCTAACCCAAACCCCAACCCTAACCCCAACCCTAACCCCAACCGACTGTCTTTCTATGCCTAAGACCTACCCTCCAACACCAATCCCAACCACAACCCCAACCCTAACCACAACCCTAACCCAAACCCCAACCCCAAACCCCAACCCTAACCCCAAACCCCAACCCTAACCCCAACCAACTGTCTTTCTATGCCTAAAACCTACCCTCTAACCCCAACCCTAACCGACTTTCTTTCTATGCCTGAATCCTACCCGTCTCTCTTTCTCTTTAAATCTAACCCTAAATCCTTACCCTTACCCCAACCCTAATCGACTGTCTTTCTATGCCTAAAACCTACCCTCTAACCCCAATCCCAACCCCAACCCTAACCCCAACCCAAATCCTTACCCCGACCCTAACCCCAACCCAAATCCTTACCCTTACCCCAACCCAAATCCTTACCCTAACCCGAACCCTTACCCTAACCCAAATCCTTACCCCAACCCTAACCGACTGTCTTTTCTATCCCTAAGACCTACCCTCTAACCCCAACCCTAACCCCAGCCCCAACCCCAACCCTAACCCCAGCCCCAACCCTAACCCCAACCCCAAACCCTAACCCTAACCCCAACCGACTGTCTTTCTATGCCTAAGACCTACCTTCTAACCCAAATCCCAGCCCCAACCCTAACCCCAACCGACTGTCTTTCTATGCCTAAAACCTACCCTCTAACCCCAACCCTAACTGACTTTCTTTCCATGCCTGAATCCTACCCGTCTCTCTTTCTCTTTAAATCTAACCCTAAATCCTTACCCTTACCCCAACCCTAACCAACTGTCTTTCTATGCCTAAGACCTACCCTCTAACCCCAATCCCAACCACAACCCCAACCCTAACCCCAACCCTAACCCCAACCCTAACCCCAACCCAAATCCTTATCCTTACCCCAACCCTAACCCAAACCCCAACCCTAACCCCAACCCAAATCCTTACCCCAACCCTAACCCAAACCCCAACCCTAACCCCAACCCCAACCCTAACCCCAACCGACTGTCTTTCTATGCCTAAGACCTACCTTCTAACCCAAATCCCAACCCCAACCCTAAACCCAACCCTAACCCCAACCGACTGTCTTTCTATGCCTAAAACCTACCCTCTAACCCCAATCCCAACCACAACCCCAACCCTAACCCCAACCCCAACCCTAACCCTAACCCCAACCCTAACCGACTTTCTTTCCATGCCTGAATCCTACCCGTCTCTCTTTCTCTTTAAATCTAACCCTAAATCCTTACCCTTACCCCAACCCTAACCAACTGTCTTTCTATGCCTAAAACCTACCCTCTAACCTTAGGGTTAGGGTTAGGATTATGGTTAGGGTTAGGATTGGGGGAAGGGGAATGCACAGTCCGTCTGCAGCCCGCCCGGGCGACGCCCACACCAACCCCGGAACCCCCCGAAGACCCCGAAAGATGCGCATGCTGCGTCAGACACATACAGCCAAATTAGTGACGGGCATGACTGGCCCTGCCATCCAGCGACGCGTTTCGGTCTCTTGACCTCTTCAGGCTGGCTTTGCACTGATTGCAGGATGTAAACATCTTTTTAACTGCGAGTCTGTGCCTACTGGGACACTTCTAATTCCCTAGTAGGTGGGGCACTTCTAATCCCCTAGACTAACGGCAACTCTATTTTTCTCTGCAGCAGGATGTGCTCCATTCACCTGCTGGAGAGTACTGAGCCGTTTTGAGCAGGAGGAGAATTTATAGGAGGTCTGCAGTGGGCGGGGCTCACGCTCAACACTGCAGTGTCGATGTTTGACACTCCAAATTAGATCCTAACATTGTGATGGGTCTACTCGACGTTCATCACAACGTGGACTCTCCAAATTAGATCCTAACGTTGTGATGGGTCTACTCGACGTTCATCACAACGTGGACAACCACACAGGTAAGTATTGTAGTGTGTTTTGAAAGCATTAAAATGTTTGCTTTGATGTTTCTCCGACTCCTGTTTATTGTTGTGTCCAAAACAAGTTTGTGTGTTAAACTTGTGGCCCCCCAACAACACACACACCACAACAAAGTCCCCAGAAGGCCCACGAATGATGGGACGCCACCCAGACGGACTGGAGGCACAGGCTTGGTTAGGATTATGGTTAGGGTTAGGATTGGGGGAAGGGGAATGCACAGTCCGTCTGCAGCCCGCCCGGGCGACGCCCACACCAACCCCGGAACCCCCCGAAGACCCTGAAAGATGCGCATGCTGCGTCAGACACATACAGCCAAATTAGTGACGGGCATGACTGGCCCTGCCATCCAGCGACGCGTTTCGGTCTCTTGACCTCTTCAGGCTGGCTTTGCACTGATTGCAGGACGTAATCATCTTTTTCACTGCAAAGTCTATGCCTACTGGGACACTTCTAATTCCCTAGTAGGTGGGGCACTTCTAATCCCCTAGACTTACGGCTACTCTACTTTTCTCTACAGCAGGATGTGCTCCATTCGACTGCTGGAGAGTTCTGTGCCGTTTTGAGCAGGAGGAGAATATATAGGGAGGTCTGCAGTGGGCGGGGCTCCAGCTCAACACTGCAGCGTCGATGTTTGACTTCTCCAAACTAATCCTACAGTTGTGATGTGTCTACTCGACATACAATGTGCATCACAACGTGGACAAACACACAGGTAAGTATTATGGTGTTTTTTGAAAGCATTAAAATGTTTGCTTTGATGTTTCTCCGACTCCTGTTTATTGTTGTGTCTAAAACAAGTTTCGGTACTCAACTTGTGGCCCCCCAACAACACACACACCACAACAAAGTCCCCAGAAGGCCCACGAATGATGGGACGCCACCCAGACGGACTGGAGGCACAGGCTTGGTTAGGATTCGGGTTAGGGTTAGGATTGGGGGAAGGGGAATGCACAGTCCGTCTGCAGCCCGCCCGGGCGACGCCCACACCAACCCCGGAACCCCCCGAAGACCCTGAAAGATGCGCATGCTGCGTCAGACACATACAGCCAAATTAGTGACGGGCATGACTGGCCCTGCCATCCAGCGACGCGTTTCGGTCTCTTGACCTCTTCAGGCTGGCTTTGCACTGATTGCAGGATGTAATCATCTTTTTCACTGCGAGTCTGTGCCTACTGGGACACTTCTAATTCCCTAGTAGGTGGGGCACTTCTAATCCCCTAGACTTACGGCTACTCTACTTTTCTCTACAGCAGGATGTGCTCCATTCGACTGCTGGAGAGTTCTGTGCCGTTTTGAGCAGGAGGAGAATATATAGGGAGGTCTGCAGTGGGCGGGGCTCCAGCTCAACACTGCAGCGTCGATGTTTGACTTCTCCAAACTAATCCTACAGTTGTGATGTGTCTACTCGACATACAATGTGCATCACAACGTGGACAAACACACAGGTAAGTATTATGGTGTTTTTTGAAAGCATTAAAATGTTTGCTTTGATGTTTCTCCGACTCCTGTTTATTGTTGTGTCTAAAACAAGTTTCGGTACTCAACTTGTGGCCCCCCAACAACACACACACCACAACAAAGTCCCCAGAAGGCCCACGAATGATGGGACGCCACCCAGACGGACTGGAGGCACAGGCTTGGTTAGGATTCGGGTTAGGGTTAGGATTGGGGGAAGGGGAATGCACAGTCCGTCTGCAGCCCGCCCGGGCGACGCCCACACCAACCCCGGAACCCCCCGAAGACCCTGAAAGGTGCGCATGCTGCGTCAGACACATACAGCCAAATTAGTGACGGGCATGACTGGCCCTGCCATCCAGCGACGCGTTTCGGTCTCTTGACCTCTTCAGGCTGGCTTTGCACTGATTGCAGGATGTAATCATCTTTTTCACTGCGAGTCTGTGCCTACTGGGACACTTCTAATTCCCTAGTAGGTGGGGCACTTCTAATCCCCTAGACTTACGGCTACTCTACTTTTCTCTACAGCAGGATGTGCTCCATTCGACTGCTGGAGAGTTCTGTGCCGTTTTGAGCAGGAGGAGAATATATAGGGAGGTCTGCAGTGGGCGGGGCTCCAGCTCAACACTGCAGCGTCGATGTTTGACTTCTCCAAACTAATCCTACAGTTGTGATGTGTCTACTCGACATACAATGTGCATCACAACGTGGACAAACACACAGGTAAGTATTATGGTGTTTTTTGAAAGCATTAAAATGTTTGCTTTGATGTTTCTCCGACTCCTGTTTATTGTTGTGTCTAAAACAAGTTTCGGTACTCAACTTGGGTTAGGGTTAGGGTTAGGGTTGGGGTTGGGGTTGGGGTTAGGGTTAGAGTTAGGAGTTAGGGTTAGGTATAAAGAGAAGGAGAGATGGGTAGGTGTTAGGTATAAAGAAAAGAGAGATGGGTAGGTTTTAGGAGTGAAAAAGGAGAGTGGTTAGGGTTAGGGTAAGGAGTTAGGATTATGGTTAGGGTTAGGATTGGGGGAAGGGGAATGCACAGTCCGTCTGCAGCCCGCCCGGGCGACGCCCACACCAACCCCGGAACCCCCCGAAGACCCTGAAAGATGTTAGGGTTAGGGTTAGGGTTAGGGTTGGGGTTGGGGTTGGGGTTAGGGTTAGAGTTAGGAGTTAGGGTTAGGTATAAAGAGAAGGAGAGATGGGTAGGTGTTAGGTGTAAAGAAAAGAGAGATGGGTAGGTTTTAGGAGTGAAAAAGGAGAGTGGTTAGGGTTAGGGTAAGGGGTGGGGGAAGGGCGATAAAAGAGTGTAAAAAAGAATATAAGAGGGGTGTGCACGGTCCGTCTATGGCCCAGCGGGCTCGCACTCACGCCTCATTGAGGCCCCCCGGATGTCTAGTGCCCAATTTGGTCATCCACAGGCGTTCGGCGTGTCGCCGTTGGCCTGCACTCCATTTGGAGTCGTGCTGGATGACACAAACCCGGACAGAAGCCCACCCGTGCCGGAGGAAGTGTTGCACCAGGTGGGTGGTGGTGTTCTTCTGTCGAGTAATGTTGTGTCTATGTTGGTGGAAACGGGTGGCGATGGTGTTTCCCGTCTCCCCAACATACAGGGCGTGGCAACGCTGGCATCGGATGACGTAAACGCAGTTTTTTGTGCGTGCGTCCCCCCTGCATAGGGGCCGGAAGACCCTCCCGTTGTGGCGGTTAAGTAGCCACGGGATGTGTCTGAAGGGGACGCTGCTCCGAGTCGGGGGAGGATCTCTCGTGGAGGGGACCCGAGCCCTGACCAGCAGATCGCACAGGTTGGGATTCTTACGGTATGCTGACACCAAATAATGTTTTTGGAGCCTGCCACTATTATCCACAAAGTCTTTAAAGTTTTGTTTGACTCTTCTAGCTACCTGTACCGCCGCAGGTGAGAAGGTCGTGATCAGGGGGATCATGGACTCACCAGGGGGAGGCTTCTTGGGGTCCAAGAAGCACCTGAACTGTCTCCTGAGGAAGGATCTCGAATATCCCCTCTTCCTCAGGGCCGTGAACAGGGCTCCCGTGGCCGTGACGAAGTCCTCCCGCCTGGTGCAGATCCGGTGGAATCTTAGCAGCTGGGACTTGACCAGTCCCGCGTAGGTATGTCGGGGGTGGAAACTGGTCTTGTGGAGGAGGGCGTGGGTGTCAGTCTGTTTGAAATAAACCTTTATGTCCAGATTGTGAGTGGAGGGGAAGTCTGGACCTTTGTATGTGGTGGTGTCCAAGAAATCCACCGACATGGGGCTGGTGGTGGACTTGATAGTGATACTGGGGTTGTGAGTATTGAGGGTGTGGCGGAACACCTCAAACTCCTCTACGGAGTGGGCCCATACCCCCCAGATATCATCGAGGTACCGTAAGTAATGCAGGGGCTTGATCGGGCACGCTGCGAGGGCGGAGGTCTCCCATTCCGCCATAAAAATATTGGCGTATGCCGGGGCAAATTTCTTCCCCATGGCTGTCCCTTTAATCTGGAGGAAGAACTTCCCATTAAATTCGAAGTCGTTCCTCCTTAAATTTATGTCGAGCAGCTGCAGGAGTTCTTTGTCCGGCCTGCTAATGTCTCGATATTTGCCAAATATATTTTTTACGGCTTGGATGCCCTGTTCAATGTCTATGTTTGTGTATAAACTGTCTATATCAATTGTGAACAGAATGGCCTCTTGGGGAATGATCAGATTTTTAATTTTTTCTATAAAATCATATGTGTCTTTCAAATAACTATTGTGTTTGATGGAAAGTGGCGTTAAATAAAAATCAATAAATTCTGCCGTCCTGTAGGTTTCGCTCCCACAGTCGGAAACTATGGGCCTGCCCGGGGGTATGACATGGGGCTGGCTCCATTTGTGGGGTTCCTTGTGGATTTTGGGGAGTAAATAAAACCTACGAGGACGGGGATCCGATTCGCCCAGGAGGTAAGTAAACTGTTTATGATTGATGAATCTTTTATTTAATAAATTTTTAATGATTTTTTCCACCATAGGGATTGTGTCAAGATAAGGGTTAGGGTTAGGGTTAGGGTTAGGGTTAGGGTTAGGGTTAGGGTTAGGGTTAGGGTTAGGGTTAGGTTTAGTGGTAGGGTCGGGGGAAGGGTAGTGGGCGGGGAGGAGTGTGCACAGTCCTTCAACAGTCTGCCTAGGCCACGCCCCCGCCAAACGCAGGACATCCCGAGGACTCTGCAATTAAGCAATCCGAATCGGGAACGCCTGCGCCACAGCGAGACCCCCTGAAAGGACCCTGAAAAGCAAGCAATCCGAGACAGGCGTTAAATGCAATGACGACACATGCGGACAAACATCCAGCGACGCGCGTTTCGGCCTTTCAGGCCTCGTCAGGCTGGCTGGGCCACGCCCACTGGGACTCACCTGGTTCCACCAGTGGGTGGGATGCTTCCTTGAAATCCCTGTGCCAAATGCCGACTCTCCCTGTGTGTCCTCCGTAAGCAGGATGTGTTCTGATCGACTGCTGGAGAGGGAATGAGCCTTCAAACAGGAGGTGGCTTTATATAGTGTGCTGCAGGGGGCGGGGCTGTTGCTCACGCTGCAGTGGAGTCAGAAGACTTCCAAAAGAATTCTCAAAAAAGAATTCTTACATATGTGACGTGTCATTTCGACATATTACTTGCATCACATAGTAGCCTAACATCCACTTGAATATTGGGATGTTTGCACAAAGCAATAAAATGTTTGCTTTGAAGTACCGAGCCTCCTGTTGAACAATGTGTCAAAACAAGTCTAAGCAATGGCATGACTTGTTGCCCCGTCACTACACTCGCACAAATGAAACAGAGTACTCACCGACAAGGCCCCCAGAGGATCCGCACTGGCAGAGCGCCACCTATTGGCGGCAGACTGGAGGCGCGGGCTGGTTAGGTTTAGTGGTAGGGTCGGGGGAAGGGTAGTGGGCGGGGAGGAGTGTGCACAGTCCTTCAACAGTCTGCCTAGGCCACGCCCCCGCCAAACGCAGGACATCCCGAGGACTCTGCAATTAAGCAATCCGAATCGGGAACGCCTGCGCCACAGCGAGACCCCCTGAAAGGACCCTGAAAAGCAAGCAATCCGAGACAGGCGTTAAATGCAATGACGACACATGCGGACAAACATCCAGCGACGCGCGTTTCGGCCTTTCAGGCCTCGTCAGGCTGGCTGGGCCACGCCCACTGGGACTCACCTGGTTCCACCAGTGGGTGGGATGCTTCCTTGAAATCCCTGTGCCAAATGCCGACTCTCCCTGTGTGTCCTCCGTAAGCAGGATGTGTTCTGATCGACTGCTGGAGAGGGAATGAGCCTTCAAACAGGAGGTGGCTTTATATAGTGTGCTGCAGGGGGCGGGGCTGTTGCTCACGCTGCAGTGGAGTCAGAAGACTTCCAAAAGAATTCTCAAAAAAGAATTCTTACATATGTGACGTGTCATTTCGACATATTACTTGCATCACATAGTAGCCTAACATCCACTTGAATATTGGGATGTTTGCACAAAGCAATAAAATGTTTGCTTTGAAGTACCGAGCCTCCTGTTGAACAATGTGTCAAAACAAGTCTAAGCAATGGCATGACTTGTTAGGGTTAGGGTTAGGGTTAGGGTTAGGGTTTAGGGTTAGGGTTAGGGTTAGGGTTAGGGTTAGGGTTAGGGTTAGGGTTAGGGTTAGGGTTAGGGTTAGGGTTAGGGTTAGGGTTAGGGTTAGGGTTAGGGTTAGGGTTAGGATTATGGTTAGGGTTAGGATTGGGGGAAGGGGAATGCACAGTCCGTCTGCAGCCCGCCCGGGCGACGCCCACACCAACCCCGGAACCCCCCGAAGACCCCGAAAGATGTGCGCGCTGCGTCAGACACATACAGCCTAATTAGTGACGGGCATGACTGGCCCTGCCATCCAGCGACGCGTTTCGGTCTCTTGACCTCTTCAGGCTGGCTTTGCACTGATTGCAGGACGTAATCATCTTTTTCACTGCAAAGTCTATGCCTACTGGGACACTTCTAATTCCCTAGTAGGTGGGGCACTTCTAATCCCCGAGACTTACGGCTTCTCTATTTGTCTCCACAGCAGGATGTGCTCCATTCGACTGCCGGAGAGTACTGAGCCGTTTTGAGCAGGAGGAGAATATATAGGGAGGTCTGCAGTGGGCGGGGCTCACGCTCAACACTGCAGTGTCGATGTTATGACTCTCCAAACTAATCCTACATTTGTGATGTGTCTACTCGACATGATGTGTGCATCACAATGTGGAAAAACACACAGGTAAGTATCATGGTGTTTATTTAAAGCATGAAAATGTTTGCTTTGATCTTTTCTCCAACTCCTGTTTATTGTAGTGTCTGAGACAAGTTTGTGTGTCAAACTTGTGGCCCCCCAACAACACACACACCACAACAAAGTCCCCAGAAGGCCCACGAATGATGGGACGCCACCCAGACGGACTGGAGGCACAGGCTTGGTTAGGATTATGGTTAGGGTTAGGATTGGGGGAAGGGGAATGCACAGTCCGTCTGCAGCCCGCCCGGGCGACGCCCACACCAACCCCGGAACCCCCCGAAGACCCCGAAAGATGTGCGCGCTGCGTCAGACACATACAGCCTAATTAGTGACGGGCATGACTGGCCCTGCCATCCAGCGACGCGTTTCGGTCTCTTGACCTCTTCAGGCTGGCTTTGCACTGATTGCAGGACGTAATCATCTTTTTCACTGCAAAGTCTATGCCTACTGGGACACTTCTAATTCCCTAGTAGGTGGGGCACTTCTAATCCCCGAGACTTACGGCTTCTCTATTTGTCTCCACAGCAGGATGTGCTCCATTCGACTGCCGGAGAGTACTGAGCCGTTTTGAGCAGGAGGAGAATATATAGGGAGGTCTGCAGTGGGCGGGGCTCACGCTCAACACTGCAGTGTCGATGTTATGACTCTCCAAACTAATCCTACATTTGTGATGTGTCTACTCGACATGATGTGTGCATCACAATGTGGAAAAACACACAGGTAAGTATCATGGTGTTTATTTAAAGCATGAAAATGTTTGCTTTGATCTTTTCTCCAACTCCTGTTTATTGTAGTGTCTGAGACAAGTTTGTGTGTCAAACTTGTGGCCCCCCAACAACACACACACCACAACAAAGTCCCCAGAAGGCCCACGAATGATGGGACGCCACCCAGACGGACTGGAGGCACAGGCTTGGTTAGGATTATGGTTAGGGTTAGGATTGGGGGAAGGGGAATGCACAGTCCGTCTGCAGCCCGCCCGGGCGACGCCCACACCAACCCCGGAACCCCCCGAAGACCCCGAAAGATGTGCGCGCTGCGTCAGACACATACAGCCTAATTAGTGACGGGCATGACTGGCCCTGCCATCCAGCGACGCGTTTCGGTCTCTTGACCTCTTCAGGCTGGCTTTGCACTGATTGCAGGACGTAATCATCTTTTTCACTGCAAAGTCTATGCCTACTGGGACACTTCTAATTCCCTAGTAGGTGGGGCACTTCTAATCCCCGAGACTTACGGCTTCTCTATTTGTCTCCACAGCAGGATGTGCTCCATTCGACTGCCGGAGAGTACTGAGCCGTTTTGAGCAGGAGGAGAATATATAGGGAGGTCTGCAGTGGGCGGGGCTCACGCTCAACACTGCAGTGTCGATGTTATGACTCTCCAAACTAATCCTACATTTGTGATGTGTCTACTCGACATGATGTGTGCATCACAATGTGGAAAAACACACAGGTAAGTATCATGGTGTTTATTTAAAGCATGAAAATGTTTGCTTTGATCTTTTCTCCAACTCCTGTTTATTGTAGTGTCTGAGACAAGTTTGTGTGTCAAACTTGTGGCCCCCCAACAACACACACACCACAACAAAGTCCCCAGAAGGCCCACGAATGATGGGACGCCACCCAGACGGACTGGAGGCACAGGCTTGGTTAGGATTATGGTTAGGGTTAGGATTGGGGGAAGGGGAATGCACAGTCCGTCTGCAGCCCGCCCGGGCGACGCCCACACCAACCCCGGAACCCCCCGAAGACCCCGAAAGATGTGCGCGCTGCGTCAGACACATACAGCCTAATTAGTGACGGGCATGACTGGCCCTGCCATCCAGCGACGCGTTTCGGTCTCTTGACCTCTTCAGGCTGGCTTTGCACTGATTGCAGGACGTAATCATCTTTTTCACTGCAAAGTCTATGCCTACTGGGACACTTCTAATTCCCTAGTAGGTGGGGCACTTCTAATCCCCGAGACTTACGGCTTCTCTATTTGTCTCCACAGCAGGATGTGCTCCATTCGACTGCCGGAGAGTACTGAGCCGTTTTGAGCAGGAGGAGAATATATAGGGAGGTCTGCAGTGGGCGGGGCTCACGCTCAACACTGCAGTGTCGATGTTATGACTCTCCAAACTAATCCTACATTTGTGATGTGTCTACTCGACATGATGTGTGCATCACAATGTGGAAAAACACACAGGTAAGTATCATGGTGTTTATTTAAAGCATGAAAATGTTTGCTTTGATCTTTTCTCCAACTCCTGTTTATTGTAGTGTCTGAGACAAGTTTGTGTGTCAAACTTGTGGCCCCCCAACAACACACACACCACAACAAAGTCCCCAGAAGGCCCACGAATGATGGGACGCCACCCAGACGGACTGGAGGCACAGGCTTGGTTAGGATTATGGTTAGGGTTAGGATTGGGGGAAGGGGAATGCACAGTCCGTCTGCAGCCCGCCCGGGCGACGCCCACACCAACCCCGGAACCCCCCGAAGACCCCGAAAGATGTGCGCGCTGCGTCAGACACATACAGCCTAATTAGTGACGGGCATGACTGGCCCTGCCATCCAGCGACGCGTTTCGGTCTCTTGACCTCTTCAGGCTGGCTTTGCACTGATTGCAGGACGTAATCATCTTTTTCACTGCAAAGTCTATGCCTACTGGGACACTTCTAATTCCCTAGTAGGTGGGGCACTTCTAATCCCCGAGACTTACGGCTTCTCTATTTGTCTCCACAGCAGGATGTGCTCCATTCGACTGCCGGAGAGTACTGAGCCGTTTTGAGCAGGAGGAGAATATATAGGGAGGTCTGCAGTGGGCGGGGCTCACGCTCAACACTGCAGTGTCGATGTTATGACTCTCCAAACTAATCCTACATTTGTGATGTGTCTACTCGACATGATGTGTGCATCACAATGTGGAAAAACACACAGGTAAGTATCATGGTGTTTATTTAAAGCATGAAAATGTTTGCTTTGATCTTTTCTCCAACTCCTGTTTATTGTAGTGTCTGAGACAAGTTTGTGTGTCAAACTTGTGGCCCCCCAACAACACACACACCACAACAAAGTCCCCAGAAGGCCCACGAATGATGGGACGCCACCCAGACGGACTGGAGGCACAGGCTTGGTTAGGATTATGGTTAGGGTTAGGATTGGGGGAAGGGGAATGCACAGTCCGTCTGCAGCCCGCCCGGGCGACGCCCACACCAACCCCGGAACCCCCCGAAGACCCCGAAAGATGTGCGCGCTGCGTCAGACACATACAGCCTAATTAGTGACGGGCATGACTGGCCCTGCCATCCAGCGACGCGTTTCGGTCTCTTGACCTCTTCAGGCTGGCTTTGCACTGATTGCAGGACGTAATCATCTTTTTCACTGCAAAGTCTATGCCTACTGGGACACTTCTAATTCCCTAGTAGGTGGGGCACTTCTAATCCCCGAGACTTACGGCTTCTCTATTTGTCTCCACAGCAGGATGTGCTCCATTCGACTGCCGGAGAGTACTGAGCCGTTTTGAGCAGGAGGAGAATATATAGGGAGGTCTGCAGTGGGCGGGGCTCACGCTCAACACTGCAGTGTCGATGTTATGACTCTCCAAACTAATCCTACATTTGTGATGTGTCTACTCGACATGATGTGTGCATCACAATGTGGAAAAACACACAGGTAAGTATCATGGTGTTTATTTAAAGCATGAAAATGTTTGCTTTGATCTTTTCTCCAACTCCTGTTTATTGTAGTGTCTGAGACAAGTTTGTGTGTCAAACTTGTGGCCCCCCAACAACACACACACCACAACAAAGTCCCCAGAAGGCCCACGAATGATGGGACGCCACCCAGACGGACTGGAGGCACAGGCTTGGTTAGGATTATGGTTAGGGTTAGGATTGGGGGAAGGGGAATGCACAGTCCGTCTGCAGCCCGCCCGGGCGACGCCCACACCAACCCCGGAACCCCCCGAAGACCCCGAAAGATGTGCGCGCTGCGTCAGACACATACAGCCTAATTAGTGACGGGCATGACTGGCCCTGCCATCCAGCGACGCGTTTCGGTCTCTTGACCTCTTCAGGCTGGCTTTGCACTGATTGCAGGACGTAATCATCTTTTTCACTGCAAAGTCTATGCCTACTGGGACACTTCTAATTCCCTAGTAGGTGGGGCACTTCTAATCCCCGAGACTTACGGCTTCTCTATTTGTCTCCACAGCAGGATGTGCTCCATTCGACTGCCGGAGAGTACTGAGCCGTTTTGAGCAGGAGGAGAATATATAGGGAGGTCTGCAGTGGGCGGGGCTCACGCTCAACACTGCAGTGTCGATGTTATGACTCTCCAAACTAATCCTACATTTGTGATGTGTCTACTCGACATGATGTGTGCATCACAATGTGGAAAAACACACAGGTAAGTATCATGGTGTTTATTTAAAGCATGAAAATGTTTGCTTTGATCTTTTCTCCAACTCCTGTTTATTGTAGTGTCTGAGACAAGTTTGTGTGTCAAACTTGTGGCCCCCCAACAACACACACACCACAACAAAGTCCCCAGAAGGCCCACGAATGATGGGACGCCACCCAGACGGACTGGAGGCACAGGCTTGGTTAGGATTATGGTTAGGGTTAGGATTGGGGGAAGGGGAATGCACAGTCCGTCTGCAGCCCGCCCGGGCGACGCCCACACCAACCCCGGAACCCCCCGAAGACCCCGAAAGATGTGCGCGCTGCGTCAGACACATACAGCCTAATTAGTGACGGGCATGACTGGCCCTGCCATCCAGCGACGCGTTTCGGTCTCTTGACCTCTTCAGGCTGGCTTTGCACTGATTGCAGGACGTAATCATCTTTTTCACTGCAAAGTCTATGCCTACTGGGACACTTCTAATTCCCTAGTAGGTGGGGCACTTCTAATCCCCGAGACTTACGGCTTCTCTATTTGTCTCCACAGCAGGATGTGCTCCATTCGACTGCCGGAGAGTACTGAGCCGTTTTGAGCAGGAGGAGAATATATAGGGAGGTCTGCAGTGGGCGGGGCTCACGCTCAACACTGCAGTGTCGATGTTATGACTCTCCAAACTAATCCTACATTTGTGATGTGTCTACTCGACATGATGTGTGCATCACAATGTGGAAAAACACACAGGTAAGTATCATGGTGTTTATTTAAAGCATGAAAATGTTTGCTTTGATCTTTTCTCCAACTCCTGTTTATTGTAGTGTCTGAGACAAGTTTGTGTGTCAAACTTGTGGCCCCCCAACAACACACACACCACAACAAAGTCCCCAGAAGGCCCACGAATGATGGGACGCCACCCAGACGGACTGGAGGCACAGGCTTGGTTAGGATTATGGTTAGGGTTAGGATTGGGGGAAGGGGAATGCACAGTCCGTCTGCAGCCCGCCCGGGCGACGCCCACACCAACCCCGGAACCCCCCGAAGACCCCGAAAGATGTGCGCGCTGCGTCAGACACATACAGCCTAATTAGTGACGGGCATGACTGGCCCTGCCATCCAGCGACGCGTTTCGGTCTCTTGACCTCTTCAGGCTGGCTTTGCACTGATTGCAGGACGTAATCATCTTTTTCACTGCAAAGTCTATGCCTACTGGGACACTTCTAATTCCCTAGTAGGTGGGGCACTTCTAATCCCCGAGACTTACGGCTTCTCTATTTGTCTCCACAGCAGGATGTGCTCCATTCGACTGCCGGAGAGTACTGAGCCGTTTTGAGCAGGAGGAGAATATATAGGGAGGTCTGCAGTGGGCGGGGCTCACGCTCAACACTGCAGTGTCGATGTTATGACTCTCCAAACTAATCCTACATTTGTGATGTGTCTACTCGACATGATGTGTGCATCACAATGTGGAAAAACACACAGGTAAGTATCATGGTGTTTATTTAAAGCATGAAAATGTTTGCTTTGATCTTTTCTCCAACTCCTGTTTATTGTAGTGTCTGAGACAAGTTTGTGTGTCAAACTTGTGGCCCCCCAACAACACACACACCACAACAAAGTCCCCAGAAGGCCCACGAATGATGGGACGCCACCCAGACGGACTGGAGGCACAGGCTTGGTTAGGATTATGGTTAGGGTTAGGATTGGGGGAAGGGGAATGCACAGTCCGTCTGCAGCCCGCCCGGGCGACGCCCACACCAACCCCGGAACCCCCCGAAGACCCCGAAAGATGTGCGCGCTGCGTCAGACACATACAGCCTAATTAGTGACGGGCATGACTGGCCCTGCCATCCAGCGACGCGTTTCGGTCTCTTGACCTCTTCAGGCTGGCTTTGCACTGATTGCAGGACGTAATCATCTTTTTCACTGCAAAGTCTATGCCTACTGGGACACTTCTAATTCCCTAGTAGGTGGGGCACTTCTAATCCCCGAGACTTACGGCTTCTCTATTTGTCTCCACAGCAGGATGTGCTCCATTCGACTGCCGGAGAGTACTGAGCCGTTTTGAGCAGGAGGAGAATATATAGGGAGGTCTGCAGTGGGCGGGGCTCACGCTCAACACTGCAGTGTCGATGTTATGACTCTCCAAACTAATCCTACATTTGTGATGTGTCTACTCGACATGATGTGTGCATCACAATGTGGAAAAACACACAGGTAAGTATCATGGTGTTTATTTAAAGCATGAAAATGTTTGCTTTGATCTTTTCTCCAACTCCTGTTTATTGTAGTGTCTGAGACAAGTTTGTGTGTCAAACTTGTGGCCCCCCAACAACACACACACCACAACAAAGTCCCCAGAAGGCCCACGAATGATGGGACGCCACCCAGACGGACTGGAGGCACAGGCTTGGTTAGGATTATGGTTAGGGTTAGGATTGGGGGAAGGGGAATGCACAGTCCGTCTGCAGCCCGCCCGGGCGACGCCCACACCAACCCCGGAACCCCCCGAAGACCCCGAAAGATGTGCGCGCTGCGTCAGACACATACAGCCTAATTAGTGACGGGCATGACTGGCCCTGCCATCCAGCGACGCGTTTCGGTCTCTTGACCTCTTCAGGCTGGCTTTGCACTGATTGCAGGACGTAATCATCTTTTTCACTGCAAAGTCTATGCCTACTGGGACACTTCTAATTCCCTAGTAGGTGGGGCACTTCTAATCCCCGAGACTTACGGCTTCTCTATTTGTCTCCACAGCAGGATGTGCTCCATTCGACTGCCGGAGAGTACTGAGCCGTTTTGAGCAGGAGGAGAATATATAGGGAGGTCTGCAGTGGGCGGGGCTCACGCTCAACACTGCAGTGTCGATGTTATGACTCTCCAAACTAATCCTACATTTGTGATGTGTCTACTCGACATGATGTGTGCATCACAATGTGGAAAAACACACAGGTAAGTATCATGGTGTTTATTTAAAGCATGAAAATGTTTGCTTTGATCTTTTCTCCAACTCCTGTTTATTGTAGTGTCTGAGACAAGTTTGTGTGTCAAACTTGTGGCCCCCCAACAACACACACACCACAACAAAGTCCCCAGAAGGCCCACGAATGATGGGACGCCACCCAGACGGACTGGAGGCACAGGCTTGGTTAGGATTATGGTTAGGGTTAGGATTGGGGGAAGGGGAATGCACAGTCCGTCTGCAGCCCGCCCGGGCGACGCCCACACCAACCCCGGAACCCCCCGAAGACCCCGAAAGATGTGCGCGCTGCGTCAGACACATACAGCCTAATTAGTGACGGGCATGACTGGCCCTGCCATCCAGCGACGCGTTTCGGTCTCTTGACCTCTTCAGGCTGGCTTTGCACTGATTGCAGGACGTAATCATCTTTTTCACTGCAAAGTCTATGCCTACTGGGACACTTCTAATTCCCTAGTAGGTGGGGCACTTCTAATCCCCGAGACTTACGGCTTCTCTATTTGTCTCCACAGCAGGATGTGCTCCATTCGACTGCCGGAGAGTACTGAGCCGTTTTGAGCAGGAGGAGAATATATAGGGAGGTCTGCAGTGGGCGGGGCTCACGCTCAACACTGCAGTGTCGATGTTATGACTCTCCAAACTAATCCTACATTTGTGATGTGTCTACTCGACATGATGTGTGCATCACAATGTGGAAAAACACACAGGTAAGTATCATGGTGTTTATTTAAAGCATGAAAATGTTTGCTTTGATCTTTTCTCCAACTCCTGTTTATTGTAGTGTCTGAGACAAGTTTGTGTGTCAAACTTGTGGCCCCCCAACAACACACACACCACAACAAAGTCCCCAGAAGGCCCACGAATGATGGGACGCCACCCAGACGGACTGGAGGCACAGGCTTGGTTAGGATTATGGTTAGGGTTAGGATTGGGGGAAGGGGAATGCACAGTCCGTCTGCAGCCCGCCCGGGCGACGCCCACACCAACCCCGGAACCCCCCGAAGACCCCGAAAGATGTGCGCGCTGCGTCAGACACATACAGCCTAATTAGTGACGGGCATGACTGGCCCTGCCATCCAGCGACGCGTTTCGGTCTCTTGACCTCTTCAGGCTGGCTTTGCACTGATTGCAGGACGTAATCATCTTTTTCACTGCAAAGTCTATGCCTACTGGGACACTTCTAATTCCCTAGTAGGTGGGGCACTTCTAATCCCCGAGACTTACGGCTTCTCTATTTGTCTCCACAGCAGGATGTGCTCCATTCGACTGCCGGAGAGTACTGAGCCGTTTTGAGCAGGAGGAGAATATATAGGGAGGTCTGCAGTGGGCGGGGCTCACGCTCAACACTGCAGTGTCGATGTTATGACTCTCCAAACTAATCCTACATTTGTGATGTGTCTACTCGACATGATGTGTGCATCACAATGTGGAAAAACACACAGGTAAGTATCATGGTGTTTATTTAAAGCATGAAAATGTTTGCTTTGATCTTTTCTCCAACTCCTGTTTATTGTAGTGTCTGAGACAAGTTTGTGTGTCAAACTTGTGGCCCCCCAACAACACACACACCACAACAAAGTCCCCAGAAGGCCCACGAATGATGGGACGCCACCCAGACGGACTGGAGGCACAGGCTTGGTTAGGATTATGGTTAGGGTTAGGATTGGGGGAAGGGGAATGCACAGTCCGTCTGCAGCCCGCCCGGGCGACGCCCACACCAACCCCGGAACCCCCCGAAGACCCCGAAAGATGTGCGCGCTGCGTCAGACACATACAGCCTAATTAGTGACGGGCATGACTGGCCCTGCCATCCAGCGACGCGTTTCGGTCTCTTGACCTCTTCAGGCTGGCTTTGCACTGATTGCAGGACGTAATCATCTTTTTCACTGCAAAGTCTATGCCTACTGGGACACTTCTAATTCCCTAGTAGGTGGGGCACTTCTAATCCCCGAGACTTACGGCTTCTCTATTTGTCTCCACAGCAGGATGTGCTCCATTCGACTGCCGGAGAGTACTGAGCCGTTTTGAGCAGGAGGAGAATATATAGGGAGGTCTGCAGTGGGCGGGGCTCACGCTCAACACTGCAGTGTCGATGTTATGACTCTCCAAACTAATCCTACATTTGTGATGTGTCTACTCGACATGATGTGTGCATCACAATGTGGAAAAACACACAGGTAAGTATCATGGTGTTTATTTAAAGCATGAAAATGTTTGCTTTGATCTTTTCTCCAACTCCTGTTTATTGTAGTGTCTGAGACAAGTTTGTGTGTCAAACTTGTGGCCCCCCAACAACACACACACCACAACAAAGTCCCCAGAAGGCCCACGAATGATGGGACGCCACCCAGACGGACTGGAGGCACAGGCTTGGTTAGGATTATGGTTAGGGTTAGGATTGGGGGAAGGGGAATGCACAGTCCGTCTGCAGCCCGCCCGGGCGACGCCCACACCAACCCCGGAACCCCCCGAAGACCCCGAAAGATGTGCGCGCTGCGTCAGACACATACAGCCTAATTAGTGACGGGCATGACTGGCCCTGCCATCCAGCGACGCGTTTCGGTCTCTTGACCTCTTCAGGCTGGCTTTGCACTGATTGCAGGACGTAATCATCTTTTTCACTGCAAAGTCTATGCCTACTGGGACACTTCTAATTCCCTAGTAGGTGGGGCACTTCTAATCCCCGAGACTTACGGCTTCTCTATTTGTCTCCACAGCAGGATGTGCTCCATTCGACTGCCGGAGAGTACTGAGCCGTTTTGAGCAGGAGGAGAATATATAGGGAGGTCTGCAGTGGGCGGGGCTCACGCTCAACACTGCAGTGTCGATGTTATGACTCTCCAAACTAATCCTACATTTGTGATGTGTCTACTCGACATGATGTGTGCATCACAATGTGGAAAAACACACAGGTAAGTATCATGGTGTTTATTTAAAGCATGAAAATGTTTGCTTTGATCTTTTCTCCAACTCCTGTTTATTGTAGTGTCTGAGACAAGTTTGTGTGTCAAACTTGTGGCCCCCCAACAACACACACACCACAACAAAGTCCCCAGAAGGCCCACGAATGATGGGACGCCACCCAGACGGACTGGAGGCACAGGCTTGGTTAGGATTATGGTTAGGGTTAGGATTGGGGGAAGGGGAATGCACAGTCCGTCTGCAGCCCGCCCGGGCGACGCCCACACCAACCCCGGAACCCCCCGAAGACCCCGAAAGATGTGCGCGCTGCGTCAGACACATACAGCCTAATTAGTGACGGGCATGACTGGCCCTGCCATCCAGCGACGCGTTTCGGTCTCTTGACCTCTTCAGGCTGGCTTTGCACTGATTGCAGGACGTAATCATCTTTTTCACTGCAAAGTCTATGCCTACTGGGACACTTCTAATTCCCTAGTAGGTGGGGCACTTCTAATCCCCGAGACTTACGGCTTCTCTATTTGTCTCCACAGCAGGATGTGCTCCATTCGACTGCCGGAGAGTACTGAGCCGTTTTGAGCAGGAGGAGAATATATAGGGAGGTCTGCAGTGGGCGGGGCTCACGCTCAACACTGCAGTGTCGATGTTATGACTCTCCAAACTAATCCTACATTTGTGATGTGTCTACTCGACATGATGTGTGCATCACAATGTGGAAAAACACACAGGTAAGTATCATGGTGTTTATTTAAAGCATGAAAATGTTTGCTTTGATCTTTTCTCCAACTCCTGTTTATTGTAGTGTCTGAGACAAGTTTGTGTGTCAAACTTGTGGCCCCCCAACAACACACACACCACAACAAAGTCCCCAGAAGGCCCACGAATGATGGGACGCCACCCAGACGGACTGGAGGCACAGGCTTGGTTAGGATTATGGTTAGGGTTAGGATTGGGGGAAGGGGAATGCACAGTCCGTCTGCAGCCCGCCCGGGCGACGCCCACACCAACCCCGGAACCCCCCGAAGACCCCGAAAGATGTGCGCGCTGCGTCAGACACATACAGCCTAATTAGTGACGGGCATGACTGGCCCTGCCATCCAGCGACGCGTTTCGGTCTCTTGACCTCTTCAGGCTGGCTTTGCACTGATTGCAGGACGTAATCATCTTTTTCACTGCAAAGTCTATGCCTACTGGGACACTTCTAATTCCCTAGTAGGTGGGGCACTTCTAATCCCCGAGACTTACGGCTTCTCTATTTGTCTCCACAGCAGGATGTGCTCCATTCGACTGCCGGAGAGTACTGAGCCGTTTTGAGCAGGAGGAGAATATATAGGGAGGTCTGCAGTGGGCGGGGCTCACGCTCAACACTGCAGTGTCGATGTTATGACTCTCCAAACTAATCCTACATTTGTGATGTGTCTACTCGACATGATGTGTGCATCACAATGTGGAAAAACACACAGGTAAGTATCATGGTGTTTATTTAAAGCATGAAAATGTTTGCTTTGATCTTTTCTCCAACTCCTGTTTATTGTAGTGTCTGAGACAAGTTTGTGTGTCAAACTTGTGGCCCCCCAACAACACACACACCACAACAAAGTCCCCAGAAGGCCCACGAATGATGGGACGCCACCCAGACGGACTGGAGGCACAGGCTTGGTTAGGATTATGGTTAGGGTTAGGATTGGGGGAAGGGGAATGCACAGTCCGTCTGCAGCCCGCCCGGGCGACGCCCACACCAACCCCGGAACCCCCCGAAGACCCCGAAAGATGTGCGCGCTGCGTCAGACACATACAGCCTAATTAGTGACGGGCATGACTGGCCCTGCCATCCAGCGACGCGTTTCGGTCTCTTGACCTCTTCAGGCTGGCTTTGCACTGATTGCAGGACGTAATCATCTTTTTCACTGCAAAGTCTATGCCTACTGGGACACTTCTAATTCCCTAGTAGGTGGGGCACTTCTAATCCCCGAGACTTACGGCTTCTCTATTTGTCTCCACAGCAGGATGTGCTCCATTCGACTGCCGGAGAGTACTGAGCCGTTTTGAGCAGGAGGAGAATATATAGGGAGGTCTGCAGTGGGCGGGGCTCACGCTCAACACTGCAGTGTCGATGTTATGACTCTCCAAACTAATCCTACATTTGTGATGTGTCTACTCGACATGATGTGTGCATCACAATGTGGAAAAACACACAGGTAAGTATCATGGTGTTTATTTAAAGCATGAAAATGTTTGCTTTGATCTTTTCTCCAACTCCTGTTTATTGTAGTGTCTGAGACAAGTTTGTGTGTCAAACTTGTGGCCCCCCAACAACACACACACCACAACAAAGTCCCCAGAAGGCCCACGAATGATGGGACGCCACCCAGACGGACTGGAGGCACAGGCTTGGTTAGGATTATGGTTAGGGTTAGGATTGGGGGAAGGGGAATGCACAGTCCGTCTGCAGCCCGCCCGGGCGACGCCCACACCAACCCCGGAACCCCCCGAAGACCCCGAAAGATGTGCGCGCTGCGTCAGACACATACAGCCTAATTAGTGACGGGCATGACTGGCCCTGCCATCCAGCGACGCGTTTCGGTCTCTTGACCTCTTCAGGCTGGCTTTGCACTGATTGCAGGACGTAATCATCTTTTTCACTGCAAAGTCTATGCCTACTGGGACACTTCTAATTCCCTAGTAGGTGGGGCACTTCTAATCCCCGAGACTTACGGCTTCTCTATTTGTCTCCACAGCAGGATGTGCTCCATTCGACTGCCGGAGAGTACTGAGCCGTTTTGAGCAGGAGGAGAATATATAGGGAGGTCTGCAGTGGGCGGGGCTCACGCTCAACACTGCAGTGTCGATGTTATGACTCTCCAAACTAATCCTACATTTGTGATGTGTCTACTCGACATGATGTGTGCATCACAATGTGGAAAAACACACAGGTAAGTATCATGGTGTTTATTTAAAGCATGAAAATGTTTGCTTTGATCTTTTCTCCAACTCCTGTTTATTGTAGTGTCTGAGACAAGTTTGTGTGTCAAACTTGTGGCCCCCCAACAACACACACACCACAACAAAGTCCCCAGAAGGCCCACGAATGATGGGACGCCACCCAGACGGACTGGAGGCACAGGCTTGGTTAGGATTATGGTTAGGGTTAGGATTGGGGGAAGGGGAATGCACAGTCCGTCTGCAGCCCGCCCGGGCGACGCCCACACCAACCCCGGAACCCCCCGAAGACCCCGAAAGATGTGCGCGCTGCGTCAGACACATACAGCCTAATTAGTGACGGGCATGACTGGCCCTGCCATCCAGCGACGCGTTTCGGTCT